>NC_142939.1:37026062-37056062 GCF_046866305.1 Octopus bimaculoides
ATGTGGATTTATGTGTGTTTATGTGTGTCTGTATGTGTGTGTCCGTGTGCGTGTGTGTGCGCGTGTGTGTATATTTTTTGTGGGTGCGTGTATGTGTATATTGTGTATGTTTTCGTGCGTGCGTGTGTGTTGTATATGTGAGTGAGTATTGTGTATGTGAGAGGTGTGTGTGCGTGTGTGCATGTGTGTATATGTGTATGTGTGTTGTGTATGTGTGTGTATGTTTGTTTGTGTATGTGAGAGGTGTTTGTGCATGTGTGTATGTGTGTGTTTATGTGTGTGTGCGTGCGTATGTGTGTGAGAGCGTAAGGATGTGTGCCAGGTATGTGTGTTATTTTGTGTGTGCACTCCTGTGTGTATGTGTGTGCATGTGTATACGGCTGTGTATGTAGGCGTGCGCGTATATATGGGTGTGTGTGTATAGGGCTGTGTAAGGTGTGTGTCGCTACCACTGTGCGTGTGTGTGTGTGTATGTATGTGCGTTCGTCTATATGTGTGTGTGAGGGCGCGCCTGTATGTTTGTCGTGTGTGTGGGCGGTATATATGTAAGGTGTGTGGGAGGTGTGTGTGTTAGGTGTATGGGAGGTATGTGAGGTATGTGTGAATGGGGGTATGTATGGGTTGTCAGGTGTGTGGGAGGTATTTGTGAATGGGGGTATATGTGGGTTATGTGTGCAAGGGTGTGTATGCTTGGGTGTGTGTGTGTGTATGTTTGCGTGATTGTTAGCGTGTGTGTGTATGCCCAAGTGTGCGTGTGTATGTGCGTTTGTGTAAGTGTGTGGGCGAGTCTGAGCGTGTGAGTGCATGCATATGTGTTGTGTGTGTGTGGTGTGTTGGGGGGTAGGTGTGCTTACATGTGTGTGTATGGGTGCGTGCATTTTTTGTGTGTGGGTATGTGTGCGTGTAGGTAGGGGTGAGATAAAAAGTGGAAAAAAGTAGTGAGTGTAATAACAAGAGAATAATGGATATAATGTAAAGGGGACGAGGGGAGGGGGGGTAAAAAATGAAACATAAAAAATAAAAAATAAAGAAAAGTGTTGCATAGACGTAAAGGGGAGAGTCATAAGGAGGAGGGGGCTGTGTTGAGTCCGAAGGGGAAAGATGAATTAAGGTTAAAAATATAGCGTTGTTCCAAGTGGAGTCGCGAGGGAGTGGACCCATGGTGCAGGGCGAGGCCAAAAACGGAGATGTTAGAGGGAGAGTGGTAGGCCAAGTGGAAGTGACGGGCGACGGGGGAGTCCGAACCTAGCCGAACGTCCCTTAGTGTTCGGTGAAACGGTCGACCAGCCGGCGGCCCGTCTGCCCCACGTAGAGTTGGTTGCATAGGTTGCATTTGATGCAGTAAATTAGGTTGGAGGAGGTGCAGGTGAAACTGTGTGGAATGTGAAGAGTGTGTAGGTTCGACCCTGTGACAGAGGTAGTGTTGGTGATGAAGGGGCAGGTGTGACAGCGGGATCTGGAGCACGGGAAGGAGCCGGGTGGGGTGGGGAGGAAGAGGAGAAGGTACTACGGACCAGCAGATCGCGTAGGTTGCGGGCGCGTTTGAAAGAGGATAGGGGTGGGTTAGGGAAAATGGGGTGGGTGGTGGGATCGAGCTGGAGGCGACGGAAGGCCCGTAGGATCCTCCGACGAAGGGGTAGGGTGGCAGGGTGGAAACGGAGTGGGAAGGGGGTACGGTTAGGAGATTGGTGTGGGTGCGGTCGATTCGACGAGCGCGGGCGAGGGCGGATTGGACAAGGTGGGAGGGGTATCCTCGATGCATGAACAGACGAGCAAGATACTGGGACTGGGTCTCGAAATCGTGGTCCAGGCTGTACAAACGTCGGAGGCGGAGGAACTGGGAATAGGGGATGGCCCGTTTGGTGTGGAATGGATGGGAGGAGGAGAAGTTGAGGTAGAGGTGGGAGTCAGTGAGTTTGAAGAAGGCGGAGGTAGTTAGAGAGTTGGAGGGGGGTTGATGGAAAGAGAGATGTCGAGGAAGTTAACAGAGGTGTCAGAGATGGTAGAAGTAAAGTCAAGAGCAGGGTGGAAGTTAGAGAAGAAGGAGATGAAAAGGCAGAGCTGTTCGCGGGAGAGGGAGGTGGCTCCTATACAGTCATCTAATATATATATATATATATATATATATATATATATATATATATATATATATATATATATATATATATATATATACAGGAAGCGGTCCAGCTTCCTAGGGCTAAACGGCAGTAGTGTATTCCCTTCTTGGGATTGTCACATTAAGTTGACAATATACTACAACGTTATATATATATATATATATATATATATATATATATATATAAGAGACCAAAGTGTACGTACGCCGGTATATATATATAACCGATATTGCAAGCAGTTTCAACATGTTCATGTCGTATCAACCTGATTATAACTCTTTTATACACATGTAATTTAAGTACAAGGAATAACGTTGTCTGTTGTCTGCTGTGAATTAATGTAACTTGGCCCTGAAGAGATGGAAGGCCCTTATTTCTTATCTCAGACAAGTGTAAGTCGGGATCTTGCATCAAAATGGACATAGGATAATAAACAAGTTTTATTAATATATAAGATTGCGTCATGGCTCTTATTTCAAATGTTATGCACCCAAAATTGTATCACCTATACGAAAGTCATTATATTTAAACCAAGTATAAACAACTTTTATATATATACACACATATATACGACGGGCTTCTTTCAGTTTCCATCTACCAAATTCACTCACAAGGCTTTGGTCGGCCCGAGACTATAGTAGAAGACACTTGCCTGAGGTGCCACGCAGTGTTACTGAACCCGGAACCATGTGGTTGGTAAGCAAGCTACTTAACACACAGCCACTCCTGCGCTCATTATTATTCGAGTGCCGCCAAGCTCTCACCGCCCGCAGTCGGGCGGGCAGTGCGATCGGTAGTAGCTCCACTCTAGCGTTCTATAGAGGGTTAGTGGGAGAAAAGTGCGACGACGTTCTCGGGGAAACTCTAGGCGTCGGGGATAATCAGCTAAGCAGTCTGTTCAGGAGAACTTTCGGGCCGGGGCCCATGGATAATTTCCAAAGGTCCCTCGCCTGGCAGTGCTACCGAGGTGCGCTACCTGTTCGAGATAAACTCTACCGACATGGAAGTGCCGTCAACCGGGCCTGCCCGAGGTGCGCTCAGGACGACGAAACCGTTCTGCACGCACTCGTCCAGTGCCCGAGCATTGCTGACCTGTGGGTCTATATCGAACAGCTACTGTCACGTGTAGGACGGATCCGGCTATCAGCTGGATCCATCGTGAGAATTGACCCGCCGACTTCCTTTAACCAGGAGGGCAAGGCAATTTTCCTATGCCTAGTGGCTGTAGCGAAAGAGGTGATATGATGGACCCGTTTGAAAGGGCTAAAGACAGACACTTTCCTCTTTGGCCAAGGCCTCATCAACTTTTTCAAGTTCCACTTGAAAAGGAAGATGAGAGTACAGAGGGAAGTGCTGTCTCATAGCAAATTCGTTGAAAGATGGGTGACTGTTGGAAAAATGGCCAGTATAAACGGACCAATTCTGAGAATACACCTGTAGGAAAAAAAAGGTAATGTAAAAGGAGAAAGGGCTCTATACCCCTTTCTTATTTTTTCTGACCAGGCTCCCGTGGTTTTATGGGTTTTTCCACGTGTAACCTTTCCTTTTTCGAAGCGCCTCCCCCTTTGGGAGTTCTACTTATTTATTTATCTATTTATTTATCTATTTATTTATTATATCTTTCTCCGTTTTCTTCCTCTGTTTAGACGAACTTTCCTACCTTTTCGGACAAAACCTTTTGTAACCTTCGTCCTGTCTTTGTCCTTATATGTTTTTAATTGATATTAGCCCTTGTGGCCAATAAAACGAATTAATTATTATTATTATTATTATTATTATTTACAGAATTTCCACCCGTCACAGAGGAAATTCATTTAACGCAGCATGTGTGTGTATGTGTGTGTGTGTGTGTGTGCGTGTGCACGCGCGCATGCGTGCGTGAAACTAATACATTCCACTTTTTCTGTTTTTATTCGTTTATTTGCATTGACTATACATATATACACACATACATATATACATATACATACATATTTATATACATATATATACATACATACACACATATATATACATATATGTGTGTATGTATGATAACACTTCCAATCAATTAAGATCAGAAGCCATGAGAACCACTGCCTGGTACTGCATCCGGGCATATATACATACATACACACATACATTCTCTTCCATTCTGTGGAAGAGCGCAGGCCCGAAACGTTAAAGACTTTTTCACTTCTCGAGCGTTAAAGTAATACATTTGTTTGTTGTGTACCCCACTTGGCTTCGTCTTTTGTTTTTGGTGAATTCTCCCAACCTATATATATACATATATGTATATGTATCTATATATACATGTATGTATGTATATACATACATGTATATATAGATACATATACATATATGTATATATATAGGTTGGGAGAATTCACCAAAAACAAAAGACGAAGCCAAGTGGGGTACACAACAAACAGATGTATTACTTTAACGCTCGAGAAGTGAAAAAGTCTTTAACGTTTCGGGCCTGCGCTCTTCCACAGAATGGAACACAGAAAGAAACAAGGAGAGAAAATAAAGAATGTGTAGTGGCTAGCGATCTATCATGATGTGTGTGTGTGTGTATATATATATATATATATATATATATATATATATATATATATATATATATGTGTGTGTGTATACATATATATACATATATATTCTTTTACTCTTTTACTCTTTTACTTGTTTCAGTCATCTGACTGCTGCCATGCTGTAAGCCTAGTACTTATTCTATCGGTCTCTTTTGCCGAACCGCTAACATCGGGGACGTAATCACACCAAGCGTTGTTGGGAGGACAAACACAGACACACAAACACATACGCACACATACATACATACATACATACATATATATATATATATATATATATATATATATATATATATATATATATATATATATATATATATATATATATATATTATATATATATATATATATATATATATATATATATATATATATATATATATATATATATATATATATATATATATATATATATATATATATATATATATATATATACATATATACATATATACGACAGGCTTCTTTCTGTTTCCGTCTACCAAATCCACTCACAGGACTATAGTAGAAGACACTTGCCCAAGGTACCACGCAGTTGGAATGAACCCGGAACCTTGTTGTTGGTAAGCAAGCTAGTTACCACATGTAGATTGTATAATGCATGTTTGCGGACTGCCATGCTTCACGACTGTGAAACATGGGCTGTGACTGTTGAAGAAATGCGTAGGCTCGAAAGAAATGAAGCTAGCATGATCCACTGGATGTGTAACGTCAGTGTGCACACACGACAGAGTGTAACCGCCCTGAGAGAAATGTTAAATATAAGAAGCATCGGATGTGGCGTGCAGGAGAGACGTTTGTGTTGGTATGGTGATGTACTGCGAATGGACGAGGAGAGCTGTGTGAAGAAGTGCCACTTCTAAACAGTTGAAGGAATCTGAGGTAGAGGTAGACCCAGAAGGAAATGGGGTGAGGTGGTGGAGCCTGACCTTCGAACGTTGGGCCTCACGGAGGCAATGACAAAAGACCGAAACCTCTGGAGTTATGTTGTTACTGAGAAAACCCGGCAAATAAAGTGAGTTCACAGCTGTAACCACGTCAGCGCTGCATAACCAACCCACTCCAAAGTACCTTGGATCGTAGAGCGACATGCCGTGTTTGATGGGTCCTATTGAGTCAAATACATCAACATCAACATCAATATCAAAATCAAATCAAATTACAACCAAATGGAAATTGTAGTTATGACCCCCGGTTATGCCCGGATGCAGTACCAGGCAGTGGTTCTCATGGCTTCTGATCTTAATTGATTGGAAGTGTTATCATGTACATTGCTTTGTCTTGGTATAAAAGATGGGCTACAGCAAATATTCTGCTCAATACCACAGATTTGCTTGTCAGTTGTTTGACCTTAACCAGTTGAGCATGTCCCTTGGTGGCTGACGATATGTGCATCTCTGATCATAAGCAGAAGTAGTGGGGGAGCATCATAGCCATGTGTTGAGAGGGATTCTTTGGGGTTTGAATAATTCACTATTGGAAACATGGGTGTTTTGCTCAACATCCTTAAACAAACCTTATTCAGGGACCGTTTGAGCGGGATGGGCTACTCGACCTGAAAAACATTCTAACTGGGTCCCACCTGCGAGGTCATGCGCTGTTTATATTGATATGAGATCACCATGTCGCGCACATATGGTTGTGATGCATGTGCCTGGTGTACCCTTATCAGACGGGTAGTCATGATGGGTATATTGGGCTTCGTATATTTTACCCCAGTGTCACTTTGATGGCATGCCCTGCTCTCTCACTCAATAATAATAATAATAATAATAATAATGTATATAATATAGACCTCTAAAGGTGAATTCATATATAGTGTGCCTTGCTGATGAGAAAAAGATTTTGAACTAATCCAGAAGTTGATCAATTCAAGGCTAACTAATTTATGAATTTCTGCGAACCTACTCCCTCGATTTTAACACGTTGTATATTCTGTAACAGTGATACTTTTTAAGTGGTTTGGCGATTTGGCGTCTATTTTCAGCATAGCCATAGTCTCTTCTATGCCCTTAATTATAATTGTATTTTATACTATTATAAATCTCTCTCTCTCTCTCTCTCTCTCTCTCTCTCTCTCTCTCTCTCTCCATATATATATATATATATATATATATATATATATGTATCTATGTATGTATATGTTTTGCCTGACTTCTCATTTTCTCCACGACAAAACCACAATGATCATAAAAAGGAAACAAAATACCGGACCATGCACATTGAAAAAAATGCACAGGCACACCAACAACACACACTAAAATATTTAAATACAAACAATACATTTTCTGCGCAAAGTACAGCTAAATACTACAACAAACAACAACAATGAAGCCCCTGTTGTTCCATGTAAAATGAAAAATCACCTCCAAACACGCAGACACATAATACAAAACACCAGAGTATCACAGCATTCTAAAATAACTATGTCTAACGCTCGGGCTTCTCTTTAGCCCACCCCAACTCCAAAACATTTTCAGAAATAGTTGCAGAATATATAGTCTGAAGCACTAATGCTTTGACTGGATTCACACAGTTCGCCTCCATTGTGAACAATAATAGAATTTACAAAGTGACCTCAATGTAATGACCAGTTTTGCTAGATGTAACATCAGTTTGTCTTTTTCCCTCAATAGCGTCTCTAAAGATACGTATCTAAGAAAGCAGTATTTATTGTAACGTTATATATATTTGGTAGCAGTGGCTGGTACACTCAGTCAAGGTACAAATTTTGTATGCAGGAAGTGGTGAGAGAACATGTCAATATTGTCATAAAATATCCCATACGATATATATATTGAAGTGTGCAATACGGTGCTCGGTTAAGCGTGGGTATTATGTATCTCAAAAAGCAAATCTTTTGATTGCATTTACCTGCCTAGCCAATTGTATTTTCATTCAGAGCAGACTTAGGGATACTGAACAACAATCTCAGCTCAACAGTTTAATTATCATTTTGAGCACAGCTTTGTGTATGGGAATTGTCTATTTAGTTTCATAAAAACATTTAAGGCGTGATAGATTGGCATAACGCATAACATTTTTTTAATTTCTTATTGTCTATCTTTTTACCTTTAAATTTTCATAAAGAAATTGAGTATTGTATGGCATATATCGAAAAGTATAAATAAAAGATCCATATCAAGTGCCAAACTTAGTATAACATTTATCCTTCTCAGTGACATGTACTAAATATGTAGAAGAGAATGGATGACAGACTGAATTAAGATTACAAGTTTGCGTGGATCACTGCCTAAGTATTAAATGTCAATGCGTAGTTATCTTTTTGTATCACATAATTTCAGGTCAGCTGTAGTAACAGTTTCATTGTATTCGCAAAGATCATGTCAAATATATTCTTGGAAAGGAGAGAAAACAAATTTCCAAACAAATTATCAAACAATTAATGAAAGTAGCGAAAACAAAATATCACAATAAGGTTACAAGCAAAAAATAACTTAACAATGGCAGCTAGTTTAGTAAGTAAATGGCTACAGATATCATGGTACATTCTTTATTGTCATAGATTAAAATGAGCGTAGTGACATAGTAAAAGTGAAAAATGTACGAAATTGTTTTTTAGTATTGTATGACGTTATACTCGATTCCGTTGAGTTGAAATCTACTTTTGTCATAACAGGTTCCTTCATATCAGGTTCCATAAAATTTTTCCACAAATTAATTTGATTCAACTGAATCGATCAAACAAATTTTGGCCTTATGTCAAGTGCAAAGATATTAATACTTATTGACGCGTTGAATATTGCACATTTGAGGTAAGATTAAGTGTGTATACTTTCCGTTCTCTTGTCGATATTGCTAAGACCATAATACTGGTATCAGGGGAACAGCCTGCTCATAAATTAATGTGCAAGTAGCTGAGCATTTCACAGACACACATACCTTTAACAATTCTCTGGGAGAATCAGCCTGACACAGAATATAACAAGGCTGGCCCTTTGAAATACTGATGCTACTCATTTTTGACAGTTGGTCCTTTGAAATACAGGCACTACTCACTTTTGCGACCTTAGTGGACTGGAGCAACGTGAAATACGCCATGCGCCTTCACACAATCTGAAGACGCATGGCTTCGTGGTTAGGGT
The DNA here is from genome assembly GCF_046866305.1 of Octopus bimaculoides. Lineage (NCBI taxonomy): Eukaryota > Metazoa > Mollusca > Cephalopoda > Octopoda > Octopodidae > Octopus > Octopus bimaculoides. The sequence continues at coordinate 37,034,865 of NC_142939.1, forward strand.
ATTCGGCTTACGATCGTGAGGTCGTGGATTTGATTCCCGGTGGTGCATTGTATCCTTTATTTCACGTTAGTCCCGTTCACTCAGCTGACGAAAATGATTTGTACCTGTATTTCAAAGAGTCAGCTTTCTGTAACACGCTGAATTTGCTTGAGAACTATATTAAAGGGGCACGTGTCTGTGGAGTGCTCAGCCACATGCACGTTAATTTCACAATCAAACAGTTCCATTGTTCGGATCAACTGAATCTTTCATCGTCGTAACTGACAGAGTGCCAGTTTTTTTAAGAGCATAATAGGTGCCAAACAAATGGCAACATCCTAACCGGCCACAGTGAACGACTACAATGTGTATGTGTGTGTGTATATATATATATATGCAAGATTTTAAATGTAGTTACAAAAATATGTCCTTCTGTTGAAATGAAATTTCAGTAAATTTCTATATCTTTGTGCAGCTGAGGATTGCTCTGAATTTTACATTTGATGTAATGTTCACATTCCTTAAATAAATGGAGTCGCATGAAATGATCGTACTGCATTAACTTTGGATATCCTTGTTGCTTATTTTGATTATATATATATATATATATATATATATAGAGAGAGAGAGAGAGAGAGAGAGAGAGAGAGAGAGACATATATATATACACGCAGACATATAAACAAACATGTATAGATAGATAGATAGATAGATAGATAGATAGATAGATAGACAGACAATTTTCATGTATAATGTATATATATCTAGAAAGTGTCTTCTGCAGTGGGGCATTTACAGCAACATTCTGATGAGTTACAGATGGTAGATGAGATATGTCTGTCCGGAAACGATGAAACGATGAAACGATATGTCTGGGAAATATTGTGGAGAGACAGGTGTGATTATTTGATCAGGTAACAGACTAATTTTGCCGATGTATATCTGATTTCTGTTTTGACGTCAGCACGAAAACTGAGAAGAAAATCTGAAAGGTATTCCAACTAGTTATTGCTGTAGTATACGTTAAGAGCGAATTTCAGCTGTCAGTGAAATCATTCGCCCAAGCAATTGGCCACGGGATGCTAGGCTGTAGCAGCGGTGTGGTACCCAAGGAGACGAGTGAGCCCAATGAACAGGTAAGACTCGAGCTCACATCCTCTGTCCATCGTGAATTGTTGCAGGTTACCAAAATGTGATATCCAGAGTTGTACATAAATTTTGGCGATACATTCCGCTGAAAAGCTTAAGACCATCTGGAGAATCGGTTGGTGCAGGTTAGCATATGAGTACAATTCTGAATAGGAGGTAAGTGGTTCCACAATGTCGATTTGGATATGTTGGAAATGTAGATCCGGTGTTGTGAAAGTGCCAAATAATAACTTAACACTGTAGTGTATTTTAGCTTTTACATGCAGCGCAGCTCCTGATCCATTCTAGGATGTGCTTAATGATACCGGATCATACAGAAAGGGTCGATATCAGCTTCTGCGTAGAGCTGATAAATAGATGTGATGAACAGTGCTAAGCGGGGGAAAAAAACATCGATGCTTCTATGGTACATATGGGCGGTCATGACCGGTGGAGGTGTCACAACAAATATAACCTGCAGGAGAAGATAGGAAAACCAGAATTTCAAGGATGAATAATGCAGGAACGTTACAATCTCTTCGTTATTTTCCTGATCAGCTGCAATCTGTTAAAGGTCGATGACTGAAAAGTTGTGTAATGCATTCAGTTGTATGTGGAAGCGTGTCAACCACTGAGTTGGTTGAACCCTTGATGTGACATATGTCCTTAGTATACTGAGATATAAGGGTGAATGGAGAAGTATTCCAAACGTGTTGAACGCATATACGAGTGATCTGTGATCTGTATAGACAGTGAAAACAGAAACTTTTAACACACGACGAAACTGTTTGACAACCTGAGATGCTGTCATTAATTCCCGTCCAAAATGCTGTATTTAGATTCGATAGGCTACAGTAGTTTTGAGGAGGACAAAGTGGATTTGTACGGATGAGTAGTTGCTTCAGGAATACTTCTTTAAATATTTCGTTCTGAAGTGTATTGTCTCCCCGAAGAGTTGTTTCATCCGTCGCAATATTTGTAATTGTTTTCGTTTTTCTTACCACCGATTTCTTCGACTTTTTGGATACGGTGAAGCCGTTTTGCTGTGAAACTGAGGTGCGTTTGATAAGTTCCGTCTGTAAAGTTCCGTCTGGTGAAAGCGACCTGATGTTATGTGTCATTCGAATCGCAACACTGACCATCCGGTTTTCAAGGAACTGCGCATCAATATTTAGGAAGGAAACTTAATTAGATCTTTCTTTCTTACCGTATCTATTTATAATTTTCCCTTCAACTGCGAGAGAAACACTACAATTCGACTAACACTAATATCCATTTCCTTCTCTATTTTAACTTAATATAAAATATTCATCTTATACACTTGTATTTAGAAAGGCCACGTCTTGAAACATCACTCTTCATCAACTGAACCTATTTCGTGTGAAAAACACACGTGGATTTGTAACAAGTTACATTTAGAGTGGTACCAAACATCACACATATACACACAGATATACACGCATACATACACAGGAAGTCATAGATAGATAGATAGATAGATAGATAGATAGACAGATAGATAGATAGATAGATAGATAGATAGATAGATAGATACATACATACATACATACATACATACATACATACATACATACATACATACATACATACATAATGAGAAGAGTAATAAATATCTCCTTTTATATACTTGTATGAGGTCTCCAAATATTCAAAGTCGCCACATTTACTTTTCAAGTATATTCCAAGTAAAGATTTTATCCCAAGGAAGTTTTCAGACGATTTCAGGTCACATTTGTAGATAATCGCAAGCTTTTTATCTACTGTTAGATGCACTGTTGCATGTGAAATTAATTTATTTGCCCAAAGCTACAACGAAAAAAGAGCAACACATACAAAATCAAAATCCAACAGCTCCTAGTTCTAAATTTTTAATTCCAATATTTCGCCTAAAAAATATTCACATGCGAAGTGGTATGTACTACTGTACTACACATACACATATGTATGTATGTACGATTGTGTATATGTATATATATCTGTGTGTGTGTATGTATGTGTGTGTGTGTGTGTAAAATTCAACGTCACAAATTTTTGTTTGATTCAAGATATTTCCAGTTGTTTTAGAATATGTAAGTAATTGTGTGCATGTAAGGATCTTATGTTACTGTATTTCTATGTATATAATGTTTGTACGTGATTTTTGTACGTTTCGTTATTCTTTATGCATATATTAATACATATGCTTTTGCGCATTTGTTTATTCGAGGAAACTAAAATGAGGAATCCATAGAATGTTTTACAAATTTTCACTTAGTTACAAATGGATTGAATATGAAGGACCCAGTCAGTTTTCCGAGGTTTGGAACTCTATAGCATGGATATATTAGCTGTATATTCTTCGATAGTAGACTATTCTTTTTCTCGTATTTTGGATACGACATTCACATCTGCCGGGTAGCCGAACACAACAAAACAATTTAGCTGCTGCTTTCGGTGTGCATGACCATCTAAAAAACCTTTCCTGTGAATTGCGTTGCAAAAGGTTTGTAGAAACAGCGTCGTATCTCATCTTGCAGACAGCTGCTAATGACATAGGTGATGTCTTCCTTAGTGCTATTGCGAATTGGCATTCTTTTGTCACAATGTGAATATTCGGAGGCATTGCTGTTTATACAACTGATCGGGTATTTAGTTGCTATCTAGTGGTCCTTTATATCGAACGAACATCCCAGGTGAGGTTTGATATATTTATCACAGGTCCAATAGATGTTCCTCTTTTCCGGCCAATATTACTGCTATCTTCTAACTTACGGGTTAGGAACCTATGTATAACTTTCTCCTAAGATGATGGGTGATTCCCTTTGAAGTTTCTGTTTAAGTTACGAGCATAGACTTTTTTTCTTTTTCCTTCCTATTGCCAGTTACCATATTGTTTCGCAGTGATTCTTCATAAATAACAACCTGTAAATTTATTCTTAGAATTTAAACATGCTATGAGCCCCTATTTTCAGCTCATCTGTCTCCGAGTTCTTTTGTACAAGCGTTGCCTGTTAAACAGCTTAGTACACCGAGTCCGGCGTTTATTAGGATGGTGAGTGTTTCCTGTACTAATTATTAATAATCATATCTCTCCTCCAGTTTCACTTGCGATATGATAAGTTTCCAGAGGGAAGTTTGAACAGTACACACGCTCATTTAACCAATTGTGCTGCTTATTTCCAAGAGAAATTACAGCTCAAAATTACTCTGACCATTCTCAGAAGGAGCCTTTACATTCTTGATCAATAAGTCGTTCGTGAGTTCATAGGTGCCTATAATAAACTTGTATTTATACAACTTCATACCTTTCTTTTGCATCTTTTAAGTTTTATTTTCAATGTAGGCTTTCCTATTTTTCTCCATAGAGCATCGTTAATTATCATCATATTGTGTCCAACTGTAGTCTCGTATTCACATTATGTATTTTTATGGAGACAAATTTTCTTTTTTGACAATACACTTTCTCGAATCTTTTTTTTTCGACATCTTTTGTTTCACTCAACAATGTGAATTCTTATGTCCGATTTTTCCACACCCATAGCATGGTTTGGGTCTTGACTATTGCTTTTATATTTTCTTGTCACGACACGTATATATATATTTGAATAATCTTTTTCAATTTTTTTCTGCGCCCTGTCGTAAATTTATAATCCTTTGGCATTCTTCAGCCACTGTCTGTAGATTTAGTTTCGAATCTTGTTCTAGTTTCGTCAGTATCCGAACCCGTATCTCTGCGTCGTTGCTTGCAGTTAATCCTAGCACAACTATTAGACATTTGAATATGCCCGGGGTTAATTCGTTTAGTTTAAATTGTTCATATTCCCTGTTTACGATTCCGGCATACGTGACGAAATATTCAGTTTCTCTCGGGGTTTTTTGGGGGTTTTTTTCAAATTCAAACAATCCCAGCTAATATTAAATAGTAAACTGCTTTCAATGAATATTTTAGATGACAGGTTAATTGTTTCCTCGAAACAAATTTCGAATGGTTTTCTCGGCAGGATGTAATTTCATGCTCCGCAGGTGATAATTTTCTTTAAAAAAAGTCGTACCTTCGTCCATCCAGTTTCCACATTCTTCTTTGATGATTCCTTCATACCTTCTGAAGTATGCAGAAAACGTAATCTCTTCTTGTGAAGAGATATGTCTGTTACGTGTTTGTTACTGTTTGTAGTGGATTATAAGTAAATTCATCAATTGAATTAGCAGCCTTGTCTTCCGAAAACGAAACTGAAGTGATTTGGACTGCAACAATAATTCCAACAACTGTTGATTTTGATGTTGTTGTAGTTGCTGCTATATTTGTTGTTGCTGTTCCTGCTGTTCTTGTTGCTGTTGTAGTTTCCGTTGCAATTGTACCACGGAAGTCAATAGGTCTTCCATGCTAAGAACGTCCACAGTGAGCTTCGAATATCTCGTCGCCACTCTCATATCCTTGAGTTTGGATACAGACTACACTGCAACAGTCTTGTAACACTACAAACAGTAACAAACACGTAACAGACATATCTCTTCACAAATCTGACTGCACACATCACACTGTATGTCGCACTGTCAGTGCGCATGCGCCTTTATAAGGTCTAGGACAGTTCACTTGCTATTCCACAGGGGTGTCAGGATTTCGCCACAACATATACATACCTATTACATTGTATGTCCTTTAATGTTACATATGTGGTTCTGTGTATGTTCATATATATATATATATTATTCAAAGGAATTCCAAATCTGTCTGCTTTTATGTTTTATTTATATTCTTATAATATTAATGTAGGATATAGAATATATAATATATTCAGTAAAATTAAATGAAGGACTGATTGTCTTTTTGAATAAATGAAATATTGAATACTGAATATTAAATATTAAGTATTGAATATTAAGGGACTAGTAAATTTTCTTGCATTTTAGCAGTCTTCAAGGTCCCACGCTGTGACAGGAGTGTTGACAACTATAGTTGCTTGGCTGTCTTTTCTCCTTTATATATATTCCTGTGGACAGCAGTGGTAGTTGTTAGCTATTTTTAGAGATGATGCCAAACCATTTTTCAATGTTTATTTTTAGAGATGATGACAGCAGTACGTTTTAGAGATTTTTTTGCATTTTAGTTATAGGAATAAGATTTTTAAACCCCAAATAAGATTAATTTAACTTTTGTTTGTTGAGCTTGGGTTTAAATTTCTTAATGAAGTCTTTTTCCCTTTGTTTCCTCTCAATTTCATTCAGGTTGTAAAGTTTATGAAATGGAAATATCATAAAAGTTTTTCGACCACATGTTGCCAGATGGTTACTCAGTAGTATTTGGCGGACTTCTGGATTTTTAATCTGTTGTCAATGCACACGCGAGCGTTCTGATAGTGCATTACCTGTCTGGCCAACGTACACTTCTCCACAATTTGGGCATTTGATGCAGTAGATCAAATTTCTGCTTTTGTAGTTCCTGTTCGCGTTTGTGGATATTTTCCCTGTTTTTGTGTTCATATATGGGCCGGTATGGATTGATACGGCCGGTATGGATTGCATTTGGACACAGTGAATTTTTGTTGCGAAGGTCAAACCTTGCCTTTGTTAACAACTTTTTCAAGTGTTTAGGTTGTCTCTTAGTAAGGGTTATAGTTTGATCTGTGATGATATTACTCAATTCCTTAATTTGTGCGATGATTGGTAAGTTTGCTTTAGCGATATTGAAGATGTTCTGGTGGCATGGATTGTGTGTCACTCTAAATGGTATGATTTGCTCTTGTTTTTCTTTTCTTTGCGGTGTCCTCAGTTGTTGTATTGGTATTTTCAAAGCCCGCTAGATACCGTTTTCTATAAGTAGTGACGGGTATTTTTGTTTGAGCAGAAATTCTTTCAGTTCCGTCAGGCGCTGATTTCTGGTCTAAAGAAATATTCAATATTCAATATTCAATATTTCATTTATTCAATACGACAATCAATACTTCATTCCATTTTACTGAATATATTATATATTCTATATCCTACATTAATATTATAAGAATATAAATAAAACATAAAAAGCAGACAGATTTGGAATTCCTTTGAATAATATATTCCTCTATACACTATTATACAAACCCCTGAGTGTCTGTGTGGTAAGTAGCTTGCTTACCAACCACATGGTTCTGGGTTCATTCCCACTGCGTGGCACCTTGGGCAAGTGTCTTCTACTATAGTTTCGGTCCGACTAAAGCCTTGTGAGTGAATTTGGTAGATGGAAAACTGAAAGAAGCCCGTCGTATATATGTATATATATGTGTGTGTATATGTTTCTGTGTCTGTGTTTGTCCCCCCAACATCGCTTGACAACCGATGATGGTGTGTTTACGTCCCCGTAACTTAGCGGTTCGGCAAAAGAGACCGATAGAATAAGTACTAGGCTTCCAAAGAATAAGTCCTGGAGTCGATTTGCTAGACTAAAGGCGGTGCTCCAGCATGGCCACAGTCAAATGACTGAAACAAGTAAAGGAGTAAAAAGAGAGTAAAGAGAATATATGTATATATATATATATATATATATATATATATATATATATATATATATAATCATCATAAATAATTTGGACAAATAATTATAAGACGATTAGTATGTTTAAATGTTAAGTAGAGTCCCAGCACAGTTTAGGCTATCTGTTGTCATCTGCAATCGTGGTACACTTCTCTTGGATCTATTTCAGGAACTCCGAGGTGGCAGTTAGCGTAATAATATTAACAGGAGATGGATTTGGTATGAAATCTTTATTGAGTACAACATACGTTTCGACCTATCAGTCTTTGCCTTGGGTATATATATATATATATATATATATATATATATATATATATATATATATATATATATATATATATAAACATAATTAAGGGATCAACATACCGAAGTTCAGAAATAGCAGCTAAAGTGCTCTTAATTATGTTTATGAATATATAAGAACTTTTAAATAAGTTCTTCACCGATAATGGTGTTTACATACCGAAGGGCTTGGTAAAAATTATTAATTATTAATTTATTAATAAATTAATAATTCTTTACCCTCTTATTTCTATATATATATATATATATGTGTGTGTGTGTGTGTGTGTGTGTATGTATGTATGTATGTATGATTATAAATATATATATATATATATATATATATATATATATATATACGTGTTTGTAAATGTATATATGTATATATTTGTATATATGAGAATGTGTGTGTGTGTGTGTGTTCGTCTCTATGTGTGTATGTGTGTCTGTCTGTCTGTCTGTATGTATGTATATGTATGAACATAAAACTGCTTCACTAAGAATTTCTTTTCTCCTTCTACTTTCTTTTCCTCTAAGCGAAAGCTGATTAGGTCAGTTTATCTAAAGAGGAACGTAAGATTTTCACGTTCATGTTTGGACTTTTTACGTCTGTTCATTCTTAAAGTTGTTGGATATATAACAACAAATCAGCCGACACTAAAACTCTGTAGTAAGACATATCTTTATTGATGTACCCGATGAGACCCAGACTGATGGGTCGAAACATATGCTGTACCCAACAAAGATTTAATACCAAATCCATCTCCTGTTAATTAATATTATATATATATATATATATATATATATATATATATATATATATATATATATATATATATATATATACATATATATGTATGTATAATCAAAATAAGCAACAAGGATATCCAAAGTTAATGCAATATGATCGTTTCATGCGACTCCATTTATTTACGCAATGTGAACATTACATCAAATGTATTCTTCCTTTCTACTGGGAGAGTTTAAACGTAGTTGTAAAAATATATCTTTCTGTTGAAATGTAATTTCAGTAAATTTCTATATCTTTGTGCAGCTCTGCATTTTACATTTGATGTAATGTTCACATTGCTTAAATAAATGGAGTTACATGAAACGATCGTACTGCGTTAACTTTGGATATCCTTGCTGCTTATTTTGATTTTAATCACCTGATTTTGAAATTGCATGGATGATACCATACTTAATTCTGGTGCCTAAATTTAAGTACCATATTCACCTTGAAGCTATATATATATATATATATATATATATATAAGAAAATAAAAAATGGAAGAAGAACGTAACGAGTAACAACAAAACATTCGGACAGTTAGACGATAGAAAAAAGGACAGGAAAAAACAAGGACGGGTCATTCGGAACTTCCTCAGTCAAGTTACAGATCATCTTAGCGGTTTCGGCTGGTTACACGCGAGACTGCTCCAATCTGGCCGAGCCCAAGAAAATGTAAGCTAAGAGCACTAGATTCCTTGGAAGAAAGCAAGCGAACGTATGCGAAAACAAGGATGAAAAACACGGAAAAATGGTACACAATTACAAATATGAACAGGACATTAACAATAAGTGTCATTCGACTAAGGCCGAATTAAATTAAGCTGGCGTGTGTGGAAGTGAAGTCTTACGGCAGGGACATAAGAGATGAAAATCATGGGAAGGAATATAACAGATGCTACACTGATGGTATTCGAACCAATAAAGAAAGGTCAGGCCTGGTGGAACACCGGTCACGTGGAAGGAGAAGAGAGAGGTAGGGCAAAAATATTGACGGATTAGGGAGGGACGAGAAAGAGAGAAAACGAAAGAAAAAGAAAGAAAAAGAAAGGAAAGGGACAGAGTGAGGTAAAAGGGGAGGGAAAGTGAGAATGAAGGGAAGGCCAAGAAATGTGAGAGAGGGGGAGCAAGAAAAAGAAAAGTGGAAAGAACGAATGTGAAGGGGCTAAAAGAAAGAGTAAGAGAGTCGTACAGAATTTAGATATATATATATATATGTACTTACATATAGGAGATCAAAAGTGTACGTACGCCGCTATATCTATCTATATATATATATATATATATATATATATATATATATATATATATATATATATATATATATATATATATATATATATATATATATAAAGTTAAAAATGGAACAAGAAATGTAACAGGTGACAACAAAACATCCGGACAGTTAGACGATACAAAAGAGGACAGGTCATTCGGAGCTTCCTGTCCTCAGTCGAGTTATATATATATATATTATTCTTTTCTTTCGAAGAAGTTACTTTTACACAATTGTTGGAAGTGCTGAGGTCGAACTTGAGATGCTAGACATTATATAACTTGGTTTAAGAATAGACAAAAATTTAGATAATCATGTCATAGTTATGATTTACATCAACAGCATATATATAACATCAAATTACATCAAGACAAGGAATATATCTATATATTATTTAGAAGAGAAATAAGAGTTATATGAGGTAAAAATATACAAGAAAAACAAAAAAAAAATAAAGGTTGATATATCGATTAAAAATCATATTAAATTCAAGTTAAAAAACCTTGAATTAAGGATTAAAAGTTGTAAGATACATTGGCAGTAGTGAGAAATCCTAATGATGGATTTAAAAGTTTAGAGGTGTTCCGAAGAAATGTTTATAAAGGGTTATAACGTCATATATGAAGCAGTTCGACGGTCGTTTCTGGCTATCATTAGTCAACAAGGCATGAATCCTTTAGTTTCCCTTTGGCAATGTCCCCTTCATCAGGAATAAGTAAATAGATAATTAAATTTGAAGTGTAGGATGATGGGAGAATTACACTTTTAAATCAATCATTAGAATTTCTCACTACTTCCGATGTATCTTACAAATTTTAATCCTTAATTCAACGTTTTTTTTTTACCTTAAATCTAATAAGATTTTTAATCGATATATCAAATTTTATTTCTTTATCCTTTTCATGTATATTTTTACTTCCTATAACTCCTATTTCTATTCTAAATAATATATAGTTATGTTCCTTGTCTTGATGTAATTTGATCTTATATGTATTTATGTTGATGTAAATCATAACTATAGAATGATTATCTAATATTTTGTTTCTTCCTAAACCAAGTAATATGTAGATAGTGAGTTCAAAAAAGAAAAACGACAAAAAGACAACAAAAAAAAAACAAAAACAACAACGCGAGGACGTGATACAGATATTGTGTTACTGGACACTCAGGAAAGGAATGAAAGAGAATTTGACGTTTCGAGTGGAGCTATTCGTCGGAAATACAGGAAAGTCCAAAGAAGGGAAGACGAAGGAAGAAAAAATCGCCAACGATATACACGAGGTTACATTGTGGAATGACTGGAAAGGAAAGGGTGGAGAAAATGTTCTTTCTAAGATAGGAGAGTGCAAGAGAGGGAAGTATGTATGTGTGCACGCGCGCGTGTCCGTGTGTGTGTGTAATAACAGCACGTGCATTTGCTCTGTGGATCGCACGTGGGTTATTTTGTGTGTGTGTGTGCGTGTATGCGCGTATGCGTGTAAGTCCATATATATGTACACACACACGCATACGCTACGCACATACATACATACATAATACATATATACATACATACATACATAATAATATTAATAAGTATCAACAAAAGAATGAGACCTCGATATTAGATAAACTTCGAGTAATAAATATAATGACAACTTTTTACTGTTTATTCTAAATTATAACATATAATTTTTGTGGCAGGGTATTGAAGAGCAGCGGGCCTTTGAACCCTAGGTTATTGCAGTACCTGGTCCTGAATTTAGATGGTGTGGATGATACCTTTTGTACAATACAAAGGCAGCAGTTCTGACGTTTGCATAACACTCAATGCGAGTTCTGGCATTTGTATAACACCTTAGAGCTGCGAAGCCGGTTGAAACTGTCGTATTGCACTAATACTAGACATTCTGTTACTTAGTTTGATTTTACACACACACACACACACACACACACACATACATATATATATATATATATATATATATATATATATATATATATATATATATATATATATATATACTAGTATTATAACCCGATTTCATTCGGGTCTACTCGGGCCACATTTTAAAGACGAGGAAGTTTGCCTTAGAGGCCATGCCTTTCAATTGAGCAAACTCAAAATTGCCCTGCAAACTCCCCAGCACTTTTAACATAGGTGTGCAAATTTTCAGGTCAATCCGACCACATTTACTAACACTTTTGCCTGCACAACTGCTTGTGAGGCAACGTCCGCCCTTTTCACAAATATATAGTATATATATATATATATATATATATATATATATATATATATATATATATACATAATACATACATGCATACATACATACATACATACATACATACATACATGCATACATACATACATACATACATACATACATACATACAAAATAATGAGAAAAGTGCCCGCAGATTGTGATTTGGATCTTAGTGCTATTAACTACTAAAGATTTCCTTATCTACTGCAGCCAAAAGTACGTCACATACCATCTCGATAATAAACAAAGGGAAGAAATTAAGATATCCACTTAATGCTTAGTAATAATAATGGCCACTATGTAATTCACAGCATTGCAAGTCACATGGCTGTAGAAAGTTCTAACTTTAAAAATTATTCGGTCATACTAAATGATCGTATATAAACTTACTTGAGTCAATCAGCTAGAAAGCAATTTTCTGGTTGGTGTTCTGTTGTTGCTTTACATTAAAAGGACTAATGTTTTATATTTCACATTTATCCTTCAGTCGGTATGACATGAAAGCAGCTAATGAAGTTGTCATCTTTAATTATATGGTGGACATGTCAAAGAGGTTAGCGTGAAAGAGACGAACACGTACAAATTCCACAGATATACATATCCATATCTTAGAACTGTCACTTAGTGATATTTCATGTGTTTGAGTGTGTATGTTTGTGTGATTGTGTATGTGTGTGTATGTGTGTGTTCATGCTTATGTATATGCGTATATGCCTAAAATATAATGCACAGATGTCCTTACATGCATACATCCATACAAACATACACACACGCGCGCGCACAAATACATATATGCACGTGTATTGCATGAAATGTTTTTCTTTTAGTCATTCAGTCACGATTAAGTATTTCGATATAATGTGCTTTAATTAATACCAACTAAATCTTTATCAAGAGCTAATGATACAAATGATTTAACAAGTATATTACTAATTACTGGCTACTATGAATGACCTTTGGGTGAAAGTTTACCATTCACAGCACATTAATAAAAGTTGATAGAAAGCATCATAATGATATTAGTTCTATTTTTATGACGAAACACCCAGAATTATTCCCATGTGTGCCAAAGCAAAATTTGAATAGAGCTCTAACAAAATAAGCGCAGAAATTCTAGGATTGGTTTTATAAAATTTCCAAGATATAGCTGTAGGAGAAGCTCGAAGTGAGGCAGTTTTGATTTCGATCGAGTCAGTTGATTTAATACACTTGATATGTGTACCGTATACGAATAGCCACAAAGAGAAAATAAGGGGATAATTGTGAGTGCATATAATTTACACGCGCATTACAAATGTGAATAAAAATTAAGAACTTCGACTACATGTGAAAACAAATTCGCAGCTATGCTAGAAAGAAGAGTCAACTCCCCAAAGCCGCATATTTCTCACTATAAACATAACACGCATGGTTAATGTAGCGAATATAAGAAAATGTACCCCTTACTTTTGCAAAAGCACAAAGCAAAGTACAGTCACCTGAGTATCAATTGAGTTCACCTTTAATGCCAAACACTTAGGATCATCGGCTAAGCTTACTGTTTAAGCTTCCTGGACACTTTATTAATATTATTTTTGATAATAGTGATATCTTATTTTACACACACACACACACACACACACACACACACACACACACACACACACACACACACACATATATATATATATATATATATATACACACACATATTCTTTTATTCTTTTACTACGGCCATGCTGGAGCACCGCCTTAAAGGGTGTTTTAGTCGAACAAATCGACCCCAGGCCTTATTGTTTGTAAGCCTAGTATTTATTCTATCGGTCTCCGAACCGCTAGTTACGAGGACGTAAACACACCAGCATGGTTGTCAAGCGGCGATCGAGAGACAAACACAAAACAAAGGCAACACACACACATACACAACGGGCTTCTTATAGTTTCCGCCTACCAAATCCACTCGCAAGGCCTTGGTCGATCTAAAACTATAGTAGAAGACACTTGCTCAATGTGCCACGCCATAGGACTGAATCGCATATATATAGACATATATATATATATATTCACATATATGCATCTACATATCCATACATATAAATACAAACATATATATATTTATGTGTGTGAGACTGTATGTATGTATGTATGTATGTATGTATGTATGTATGTATGTATGTATGCATGTATGTATGCATGTATGTATGCATAAATATATATATTTATGTGTAAAATCAAAATAAATAACAGGATGTCAAACATTAGTGCACTACGACGTTTCAAGCGGCTCTGCGGCATTGAGGTGTTATACAAATGCCAGAACTAATATTGAGTGTTATGAAAATGTTAGAACTGGCCACCATTGTACTGTACCAAAGGTACCATCCACTCCATCTAAATTCAGGACCAGCCTAGGGTTCAAAGGCCCACAGCTCTTCAATGCCCAGCCACAAAAATTAACAAATCTGCATAAGGTGGAAGTAATTATCCTCTCCACAATACCGGATGAACCAACAGCTGGAACAAAGACACACAAGAGTGCTGATGTGAAACACCCCAGACTGAGAAGATCAGAAAGAACACGGTTATATTCCACAATGACCGCAGCCGCATGGCTGACACGAATAAAAGTGTGTGTGTGTGTATATATATATAAAGGAACGCAAAACATCCAGACAGCTAGATGATACAAAAAGAGGGACAACAAAAGTTCCAGATTATCTTTGCAATTTCGGCTGGTTATACTTGAGATTGCTCCAATCTAGCCTGCCCCAAAGAAAAACTAAGCTAAAAGCATTAGATTCCTTGGAAGAAAGCAGCGAATGTATACGAAAACAAGGACGGGAAAAAGGGGAGAAATGCAAATAACAGGCCATAACAACAGGTGTCTTTCGACTAAGGACGAATTAAATTAAACTGGCGTGTGTGAAAATGAAGCCTTATGGCAGGGACATAAGAGATGACAGGCATGGGGAGGAATATAGATGTTGCACGGATGTTGTCGAACCAAGAAAGGAAAGTCAGGCTTAGCCGAACACTGGTCACGTGGAGAGAGAGAAGAGAGGTAGAGGCAGAGGGAAAGAAGAATTAGGGACGGACGAGAAAAAAGGAAAGGGACAGAGTGAAGTGAAAGAGGGGGAAAGTGAGAATTAAGAGAAAGCCAAGAAATGTGAAGAAGAAGAAGAAGAAGAAGAAGACCTCGATATTAGATACATAAAGGAATATTTATATGCGTTATAACTTAGAACAAACAGTAAAAATTTGTCATTGTAGTACTCGGAGTTTCGAATATCGGAGCCATGCATTCTCGTCGGCTATTAATGGCAACAGACGCTATGAAAAACCGTTGAATAAAAGGAAAGTAACTCTAATAGGTATCAAAAAAAGAAAAGAGATAAAAAAAATACGCACAACCATATTCTCACAATAGATAGACATATACCTGCTTTCACAATGTGTACATACGTACACATTCACATAAACATGCATACGTACATACACATACACACACACAAACATATATGTGTATGTACGTACTCATACATGCACACATATCCACACACATATATACACATATATACACACGCGCACACATATACTTATAAGATATATTATACATATACATATATTCATACACCTACACATTCACACAATTAAAAAGGAAAAAGAATAAAATAAAAATGAAAGAACATATATGAAAATAAAAAATAAAAATTAATGGAAGTTAAGACATATGGGAAGCTAGTGCAGGAACATAGCCGTGATCTTAGGGGACCTAAAACCGTAACAGGTTACATGTGGACATGATCCAAAAAGTTCAGATCTTGAATCTAGACATATGTATGTATGTATGTACGTATACATACATAGATACGTACATACATATATACACACACATACATACATGCATGCATACATACGTATATATGTGTATATGTGTGTGTGTATGTGTGTGTGTGTGTGTGTGTGTGTGTGTGTGTGTGTCACTGTGTGTGTGTGTGTATGGAACGTTTTTGTTTTGATTATATGCCCAAGATTTTTAATATTGAACACCAGAAACTATTTTTACTCGCCTTTTCACCATTTCTTCACGCCATCAACCTCTAAATCCATAATAAATATCAACTGCTTCAACTAGGTCATTCTTGAATGGACCCTAATTCTACGGACTATAGAAAAGTTCATTTGAGAGTGGATAATCAATCTATCTTATGAATTTGAACCCAGTATGGAAAGCCAATGAAACAAATGTGAATAGTTTATAGTGTTAACACTTCTGTAAGTGACCAATTTGGGGCCCGCTATATGCCATTGTATTTTGTTAGCACAATACCACTGAAACACTGTGATACGACAAACTTTCACTGGGTATTTGTCTGTCTCAGTACTCTTATAAACGTCATTTTAGACTTTTTATAAATCTTTGATATTCATACTTGCCCAAGGCCATATACGGACGAAAATGTAGCCAAACATCTTCAACAATATTGAAACATCAACGCAACTTATCTAACTGGGAGGTAAGCTCTTACTAGGTGACTGTCAACAACAAAGTTTAAGAATATTAAAAATCTTTCTTTCGCTTTTCATTAAAACAGAATGAAATTAAATAGCATTTTGTTATATTAACAGCAGATATTGAAATTATTTATTGATTTCTAGTTGAGATTAATAAGCAGATCAAACAACGTTGATTGGGTATCTTCTTAGGCATTAATCATATCGGCAACATTATTCTGTCGATCCATATCGTTAAAATTGAGCTTTCATCTCATCTTTGTAGAAATGTCATCGACTTTACAATTATCAAATGAACATAATATAAACAATTATCAACTGAAAATAATATATACATATACATATGAAGATATATAAAAAAATACATATTTAATGTGGCTCTAAAATAAAGTAATTCATTGAGTTATAAACCTCGGCGAGAAAACAAATATCAGACGCATAATGGGTTGTTTTTTCGACCTCATTATGTTTGCATTTAGGTTTTGCTGCCAGAATCAAGCATGAAATCTAAATAATTTTCGTTACATATCAAAAAGTATTTGGAGAAAACCTTCTCGTGATGAAGATATGAAAATATGTGAAAAAAAATCATGTAACATATTAAAGAACACAAACATTAATTAATTCTCTATACTATAAAAATCTGTAAAAAATTTTTTTAGATATGTAATACCACGTATAGCACAACTGACTACAACAGTAGACAATCTACAATAATTTGATATATTTTCCATTTTTTATTTTGTATAGAATATATTGACTTGAAATATAAAATAATCTAAAAACCTAACGCAGCATCATTACATTATTCTAGTTGTCTTAATAAAAGTAGGGAAAATTTTGCGGCCTAATTCTGTGTATTGTACGTGCTCCTAATATTATTCTTTACTTAGGTCAAAAATATTTCGTATCATACATGAAATTTGACGGTACTTCGTACATGCCTTCGTTGCATTATGAAAAGCATGGGTCACCAAACTACGGCGCGCGGGTCGGATCCGGTCCGCCGTCGTATCCTGAAAAAATAAACATGCTTTTATACTGCTTCTTACACTTTTTTAGATTATGCATGTCGTATGTATACTGAGTCAGTCACGTCACGCGCTATGTATTTCACGCGCCATAATAATTACTACAGTACATCACGTGTACCATGGGCAAGTCAGTTATTAGTGATTATAATTAAAACGAGAATATCTGACGCCGAGGCCTAAGACTGCTTTTGATTTTTCTTACCCATCGTTATGGCTACTAAGAAGAGAAAGGTTGATGATGAATGTCGCATTTTCAATAAAGAATGGGGAGAAAAGCTAGTTGTCTGATATGCAACGAAAGTGTTGCTGTTATGAAAGAGTACAATATTCGTCGTCACTACGAAGCAAAACATCTCTCAACGCATTCTAAATATTCTGGCAAGTTGGGGTCCGAGAAATTTGAATCTATGAAACGTAGTTTGGAATCTCAAAGGAATTTCTTTACGAAAAAGTTTCTTGAAAATGAATCTATCACTCGTGTAAGGTACAAAATAGTGAATAAGTTGACAGAGCGAGGAAAACCATTTACTGACGGAAACTTTATAAAATAATGCATGATGGAATATACCCTTAAATCGAATATACCCTTAAATCCACAAACACACACACACACACATACATATATAGAAGCAGGCGTGGCTGTTTGGTAAGAAGTTTGTTTCCCAACCACATGGTTCCAGGTTCAGTCCTACTGCGTGGCACGTTTGGCAAGTGTCTTCTACTATAGTTTCGGGCCGACCAAAGCTTTTGTGAGTGTATTTGGTAGACGGAAACTGAAAGAGGCCGTCTTATATAAATATATATAAATATATACATATATTTATATAAAACGGCCTCTTTGGTCAGCCCGAAACTATAGTAGAAGGTACTTGCCCAATGTGCCACACAATGGGACTGAACCTGGAACCATGTGGTTGAGAAACAAGCTTCTTACCAAACAGCCATGCTTGTGTCTATATATGTATGTATGTATAGAGAGAGAGAGAGAGAGAGAGAAAGAAAGAAAGAGAGAGAGAAATGAAAAAAAACAGAAAATTTGTTTTACAGGATTTAAGAGTATATTCGAGCCATGGCAATAAAGATGTTTTTTTACAAAATAAGATTTTGTTCTTTCAACATAATTGAAGTAAGGACCGATTTCGCATTGTTCATCGAACTGAGAGTTGAAAGAGATAAATTGCTAGGGAGTGGGGAAATATTGATAGGAGAGAAAATTTTTCACTCATCTATTTTGCAGTAAAGGAGAGCTAAATCTGTAATTTTTATTTTTGCTTGTTGTTTTTTTTTTGTGTTCTCTACTTTATTCTGGCTTATATCTTCCATGATGGAGTAAGTCTTATTTTTAATATGGGTTCATATTTAATTCTGGTTTATATTTTTTGATAAATGAGGCTCCATCATTCAGTCTTACTCGTGTGGAGGTCCAGAAGGCAAGTTGATAAAATGGAAAAATTACGAATTGTGGCTGTAATCGTTCTGCACATTTGTCAATGTGTTGACTGAGATATATTTGGCGATATTGTGAGGAGGAAATTTGTTGTTTGTGGACCGTACATCTTTCAGATTGAATTTCCTGTTGAGCCAATATAGTTTCGATGGCAGCCCGAGTATCTGATTACGTAAATAAGGTTTTGGGAGGCGCGAGTGAAGTTAGATTTGATTTTGAATATATATCCTTGTCTGAAATGGAATTACGATTTCGTTCGTTTATCGAACTCGTCAAGACAAAATCTAAATTATAAAAACAGAACGTTTCGTTGTTCATTTATATGAATCGGATGTTTGTTTTTTTTTTTTGCTTTGTTTAGAAGAGGAGAAAAATATTTTTTTGTGCTTTTGTTCTTTTTACTACTTTATTCTATTTTTTATAGTAGTGATGATGGATGAAGAGAAAACATTTGTATTACACTGTTACTGTTATTTCTGAATGTGGCTGCAATGTCAATAATGTGATACTCATTTCTATAAACGGTCAAATATATATATAACATTGGGACTTTGACAACTGTTGTTTTATAGAAAGAATATTAGAACCTTATTACCACTGATTAGGAAAGATATCTAGTGTAACTACATAACAAAGTAATTCGTGAAAAAGATCACTTTTGAATTATCTTATCCAAGCAAACAAGAAAAAGAAAAAAAAATCCTGTAAAACGGTGAAAGATACTCAAAAGTATATTTAAGCAAGTTCTTCTTTGTTATATAATCTATATACTACAGAGTAGCTTCCAGCTAAATATACAATACACATGTTATTACAAAACTCATTTATGACGTTTCATTAAATGTACATAGAGAATAGATTGAATTATAAACAGTACCGATCTCAAATTAATTTTTATATTCTGACTTTATTCACCTAATTTAGGAAAATTTAATGTTCGTTCGTGCAGGAATAACACAGAATATGGGATTAGACTATACAAGTGTAAAGGAATATACATTTTCATAGAACTTTGAATTCTTTTTTATCTTTCAGTGATGACCGCACTTGCCCCTCTTTCCTTATCTTTCCCATCCTACTTCCTAAAATTGATATCTTGAAAGGTTACTTAGCTCTTGTGAGAAAATGTATCTATTTACAAATATGTTGATAGGTATACAATGAGAAGGGAAAGAAGAGGAAGATAAAAGGAGAAGAAAAGAAAAAAGAAAAATGCTTTATAGTGAAATTTCAATGGGTTAACCACATCAAATTGAAAAGAAACCTCTTTCTCTCTCTCTCTCTCTCTCTCTCTCTCTCTCTCTCTCTCTCCTCTCTCTCTCTCTCTCTCTCTCTCTCTCTCTCGATGTGACTATCTATCTATCTATGCTTTCTCCATCCTTTACTTTTTTCCTCTTTCTTGATTATCCTGAAACCTCTCTCTCTGTTTTTCTCCTCTCTCTCTGTTTTTCTCCTCTCTCTCTGTTTTTCTCCTATCTCTCTCTCTCTCTCTCTTTGCTTTTCTTTCTCTCTTCCCCACTTTTTATAAAAAAAAAAGGATTTTCCTCAAAGCAAGAAAACATCTGATTCATATAAATGAACAACGAAACGTTCTGTTTTTATCAATTTGATTTTGTTTTCACAAGTTCGATAAACGAAAGCGCTAATAAAGAATTATCCACAATTCTGACTGCCTCCTTTTTCTCAACATACAATATCTGAACACCACTTCAAACACTCTATACATATAGATATGTATATACGCAAATACATATGCATACATATATATATATATACGTGTGTGTGTGTGTGTGTGTGTGTGTGTGTGTGTGTGTGTGTGTGTGTTACATTTGTGTGTTGACAGTAGCATTAGAGCATTTTAGCTCTTATTTATGGCAATGTATGTGTTTCTAACACCCCAGTCACATTTAGTGACAATCATAATTTTCGTTTTGGGTGAAACATTGCAAAATGCCGTTTATATTAATTTTATGTGTACATATTAGCGAATCGCTAGTTAGTCCGTTGGTTTAGA
>NC_142939.1:37061062-37153562 GCF_046866305.1 Octopus bimaculoides
GTCGAAAATGCCCTTCCCTCACGTCTTAGAAAACGTGCCGTCTCTCTTATGTAAACCCTCACAATATTTATATCATTTTTATGCTGTTTGGTTTGTATCTAACAAAGGTATCATTATTATCAGGTTGATTCGTTCGAATATCGGAGTAGTTTGTGCTATTTGTTTCAGTCATGAATTCAAATCCCACCAAAGTCAGCTTTGTCTTTCGCTTTTTCACAGTGGACTACTGGGGCCTATGAAGTCGACGTGCTCTCCTTCAAAATTTCTGGCTTTGGACTAAAATTATAAAGAATTACTATCATTGGTGAGCTGGCAGAATCGTTACCACTCCGAGTAAAACGCTTAGTGGTATTTCGGCCATCTTGACGTTCTGAGTTCAAATTCCGCCGAGGCTGATTTTGCCTTTCATCTTTTCAGGGTCGATAAGTTGAGTACCACTGAAACACTGGGGTCAATGTCATCGACTATCTTACCACCCCAACACCTTTAGTAAAAAGGATTATTATTATTATTGAAAGGCAGTGAACAGATAAAATCGTTAGCACACTGAGCATAATGTTTAGCAGCAGTTCGTCCTTCTTCACATTCTGAGTTCAAATTCTAATGTGGTCGACTTTACCTTTCATCCTTTCTGGGTCATTAAAACACTGGGGTCGATGTAATTGACTTATGCATCACCCGAACTTGCTGGATTTGTGCCAAAATTTGAAATCATTATTATTATCATTATTATTATTATTATTATTATTATTATTATTATTATTATTAATCGCTGCAGGTTTCTCATTAATTTGATAAAAAAAAAATTTGCTGTTATCTCTTTTATCTTTTACATTATTCATATTATTAACAACTGGACGACCGAATTCTACTGCCACTCACGATTTGTTTTATCATTATTATTATTATTATTATTATTATTATTATTATTATTATTATTATTATTGAATCCTCTTTCAAAATGCGACTATTTTGGAAATTATTATTAGGCTGTGTACTAGCAGAAATGGTAGAAAGGTTTGGTGAAATGCTGACTTATGCTCTGAATCACATCATGAAAATAAGTTTATTCCATTATATCTCAACCGAACAATACTGTGTGTGTGTGTGTGTGTGTGTGTGTGTGTGTGTGTGTGTATGTGTGTGTGTGTATGTGTGTGTGTATGGGTGTGGGTGTGTTTGTGAGTGTGTGTGTGTGTGTGTTTGTGTTTGTTTGTGTGTATGTGGGGGGGGGGGGTGTTTAATATTAAGGATTCTGGAGAGAATCGTGTACTTAAATGATGTGCACCAGGTTAGTCGAATAGATATACTGGGTACTGAAGTAGATCAAGTAATATATTCAGATTGTGCTTACAGAGAAAACTACCCCTATATTTAACGCCTAGAGGCTGGTCCAGAGCGCACGGTGTGTTGATTACACGGTGTTTGATATTCCCTAAGATGTCTGACATATATATATATATATATATATATAAGTCAGTAAATAGTGGGGTTGTGTTAACCGCACGTGGAGAAATAATAGGAAAATGAAAAAAAAAATGAAAAAAAGCCAGAATGCTGAACTGGAAGCATAATTTAATAAAGACCCCTTCCAACCGGTTCTCATTGCGATGAAGCAAACTTCCTTACACCCTTGTAAATATAGAAGTAAAGCTCCCTTCCAACATTGAAACATATTCGATCAGGATACCCAGAAGCATCGTTAACATTGATGAAGGAGACTTTGGCGGCTCAGAGTGAGGGTGGAGGAAAAGATGATATAAAAAGCCAGTTTGGCACTCGGGAAGGAATATATAAACAAATGCATTTGTCTGAATATTCGAGACCAACGAGGGCAGCATACAATGGACAAGCAAATGCGCCCGTTAAAGTCTCCTTCATCAATGTTAACGATGCTTCTGGGTATCCTGATCGAATATGTTTCAATGTTGGAAGGGAGCTTTACTTCTATATTTACAAGGGTGTAAGGAAGTTCGCTTCATCGCAATGAGAACCGGTTGGAAAGGGTCTTTATTAAATTATGCTTCCAGTTCAGCATTCTGGCTTTTTTTCATTTTCCTATATATATATATATATATATATATATATATATATATATATATATATATATATATGTATATGTATATATGTGTGTGTGTGTGTGTAAGTATATATGCACATGTGTGTATGTATATAAGTGTGTGTGTGTGTGTGTGTGTGTGTGGTGTACGTGGATGTACATTCCTGCATATACAAATATTGATGTGTTTGAGTGTATGTAAGTATGAAGGCGTATCTATCTATCTATGTATTTTTGCAAATGTTTGTCTGAGAAACTTGCGGTTGACACTCACCAATCGGTGTAGTGACATAATTACAAAATCACGTGTTCCAACAGTCACAGGCTATAGATCTGAAGCTGTAAGCCTGGTGTAACCTCTGCAGTTTTCTCGTTAATTTGATAAAAGATGTTTACTGTTATCTCTCTTATCTTTTACATTAGTCACATTATTTACAACTGGACAACCGAATTCTACTGCCACTCACGATTTCTTTTCTCAAACTCTAATAATTATGTATGGTCGCTATATTCATGCATGTGTTGGTGCCCGTAGATGTGTGTACATTTTACATGCATGCGTGTCAGTGAGTTTGTAAATCTGTATACTTTTAGAAGCTTGCTCAACACACAAGTACTTTTGTACACACGCACTCACACACTCATACACATATGTATGTATATACATCCATACTACCAGCTAAATTTCTGAGTGTTTTACATATTTATACAGTTCCCTCCAAGACTTTGTCTTTTTTTAATTAGTCGTGAAACCCACCTCCACATAGTTGTTACTGCTCCAATAATCAAAGGCATAAATCTAAATTTATAGTTTTGATGTAGTATCTGCATATTTTGCAGTTGTTCGTCATAAATATTTTCTTTTATCTGGAATACTATACTAACTATATGTTTTTGCATGGTAGCGTATCATAGTTTTTGATTGAATTCACTAACTCCATCATCTGTTGAGTGGGCAATTGCATGTATGTATGTTGTTTTTGAGAATATATATCTTAAGAAATAGTTAATTAGTGAAAGTTGCTACGTTCAGAATAAAATGAAGCAAATTTACGATCGAATTTCAGTCACCAAGTAACAGTATCAAAAGGTGGAATCAAATACAGACATCTGATGATGATATGATACTCTACGGATTAAAAATTGATTTTCAGACCATTTATATACTTAAGCGTATAGTTGTTGCTTAGCCTCAGGTTCACCATGATTGAGAAGACTTTCAATCAAAACCGTTTCATTTCTTTTTTCTCTTTTTTTTTTATAATTACCACAAAGTATTCTCCCTTCCTGAAGTGATAAAACATGTTATTAAAAGAATTTGGCCGCTATTTCTTATATGCCGGGTGCTCCTTTAGAGTCTTTATTTCGCCTTGTATTTTCAGAGATTTTACAGTAATGGTTCCAGTTCAACTGCTCGACGTGTAATTGCCCGACGGACAGTTACCCGATGTACAACTGCCCGGCGGACAACTCTCCGATGGACAACTGTCCAACGGATAACTTCCCGACGACAATTACCCGATAGAAACAACTGCCCGATAGATAGCTTCCCAACAGACACTTTCACTTTATCTTTATCTGTCCTTCATTTCACTTTACATGTCATTTGGGCGAATCTTCCTGTACACAAAAATTGTATTTTTCCTCAGTTTGCTGAACTAAAGAACCACCAGGTGTCAAAAGACTTTAGCTTTTGTGCTAGCAATGTTGTAATAACATTTGAGCAATTACAAGAAAATTTGTGCCATGAAGCAGATCCAGTCATTGATTATTTTGAAGATGCTTATATCAGTGGAATACGACAGCGTAACAGAGGCAACCCACTCTTTTCTGTTTGTATGTGGAACATGAATTACCACGTATGCAATGATTTACCACGAACAATTAATTTTTTGGAAGGATGGCATAACCATTTACAGGCGAATATAACGTCAAGTCATCCAAATATCTGGCGTTTTCATCAGGTATTGAAGGTGGAACAAGCACTTAACGACACTATCATCGACCAAATGCTGGAAGGATATCAGCCTTCACCCAAAAAGAAAAAAATATCAAGATTTAACTAAAAAATTGCAATTGTCCGTCAAGCAACTGTCCGTCAGACACTTGTCCATCGGGCTCTTGTCAGTCGGGCAGTTGTCCCGATACCTACGGTAATAGTGGTAATTGTATTTTTGTATTTGATCGCTAATAAAATTAACGGGAATTTGACTTTCTAGTTAGTATATGTAGTTTATGTAGTATAAACATGTTGGATTCTGATTAGGCTAGCACTTTAAAAGGAAGGGGATTAATCGATTCCTTCGACCTAATATTTAATGGGTACATTATTTCATCGACCTTGGAGAGATGACATGCAAAGCTGACTCAAAGCATAAAAAATTTGAACAAATACAGTAAAGCGAATCTGTAGCTCTAACGATGCTACCAAGTCGCTGCCAGAAGAAATATACACACATAATTATGCAACGTACGCATGCAAACGTGCATATCAATTTACACTACACACATGTGCAGATTTGTTGGCGTTTGGGGTGTATCATTCACTGTACGCAGTAAGAATGAGATGAAGATAGCTTCTGATGTCCACAAAATTTGCCTATATGTTCAACTTCTTGCAAAGGTTCCGTTTTGTCCAGGTTCCTTAGTATACTAGTTTAATATTTCTCGATATTCTTCCTTCTTTCTCCTGGAGCTGCATCTGTGTCTGGATCATGCCTCTTCTTTTCTTGTTATCTGCATCCCTTCATTGCTGGAAACACTGATACCATGCCGTATTGTGCACGTCATTCCAACGATGTAGTATAATTTGTCTTACTGAGATGTCGGCTGCCCACATGCTTCCTGATTTTATAGTCACTCCAACATATCTGAAATGTTCATTCTAAGAATCCCTGTGCATCTACAACTCTACACTTTACTACCTTGAATTCTCCGACTGTGGGTAGCTGGGGAACTTGGAAATGTTCATATCTTATGTACATACCTACTGAAGTTACGCCTGGACCGATGGCCAACCGTTTTCTGAGGTACATACCGATCTTTTCTACATTTCCACCCTTGTCATACAAACCTCATTACCTGTCAACAATCACAGAAGTCTTGTGAGCAGTCTGAGTTGGTAAAGCTGTGATTTGAAATTTCTTGGAAGGCTTGATCTTACACACACATACACACACACATGGTTAAACTTCATTCATGCCCACATGCCGTGTGTTCAACTAATGTTAACAACTATATTGCCTCCACGTGAGTTGTGGTTGTCACAGTAAGATAATCACTTACTGACTGATCTACTTGAACTTGTTTCCTAGGAATTGTATATGCAGCCAGTTATGACACTTTATTCCAGGTCTTTCTGATATGTTGTAAACTGAACAATTTTGAAACACAACTAGATAGCTAAGATGTAGCTGGTTGCCATTTCCTTGATGTCTGGTGTGTTCTAGGGTTGCATGTATTAGAGAATACAGAATTCATAGTTCGCATAATTCCGTTGCTTTTGTTTGTTTTTTTCTTTTCTTTTTGGTCACCTAGATCATCTTACTGAGAGCTGTTGTATTCAGTATATCCAGAGAAGAATGGGATAGCACTTTTCTGGTCACATGAATTTATGCATCCATTCTCCAGCATGTATGAAGTCGTTCTTTAGCCAATATTGAAAAGAATATTTTACCTTCTACACTTAGAACTGATATAGTTTTGAATTGGCTGATAGCCCAGAGGCCTTCTTTTTTTGCAAAGTGGAACGCTTCCATTTTCCAGGAACATCGTTCACAAAATCTGACAGAGCGTCGAAAATTTCATATACCTTGTATGTTATACCTCTTGGGCCTTGGGAAAATCCTTTTCGGGTCGCCTTCGCTACCTCTTTTACTACCTTCACCGAAGGGCTTGACTCTACAGTTATGACCCTACCCACAAAAACATACTTCTACGTCTTCTCTGGGACTAGTTAATCTTTTGAATTTTGCCTCACTCGGCAATGTTCTGGTGAATGTAAAGCAGCTCTTGGTAAACTGAGCCATTTTCTCTCTCTTTCTTTCCTTTCGCTTCCGCGAGCTTCCTATTCTTCCAAGACTACACAGACGTTCCCATCTCGTTATGCTCTTGGTGTTTCCCATTCCTCGATATGAATTCACTTATACAATGTGTTGAGAATCATAATTTCCTCCCTCAAGTGATGAAATTCTTTCTTTTCTGCTCTGTTGCTTTCCCTCTATCAAAGCGATCACTTGAAAGGTTTTGCGTTATTGCTGTGAAAGCATTCACTTATGCTCAGTATGTCCTGTTAGTGTAGTTTAGTATATCCTGTCATGATTTTGGTCCGGTTGATACCATTCTATGGTGTCATTCATCTTGAGCTATTTGATCCGTTCTCTTTCTACATGGGCTTATTTCTCTAGGGTAGTATCAGTTAGATCCCTCCTGGGGGCTTGAATTGATACAATCACCGAGAAATTTTCACTTTTGTAGAATACTTCCTGCCTGGTATTCTCCTGCGTTTTAGTAGGTGCTATCATTGTGTGCTGTACTTTTCGACTGACAGCCCTAGCTCGGTGTATTCCGAGCACTTTTGTGTTCTTATTGGACAAAGGAAATGATAATCGTATAAAGTAACTGAATGAGAAAGAAATAAATTATGAGATTGAACTGTGTTTTGGTCTCGGCTTCTTTACATTTCACTTGAGGTGATTACATTAATGAAAAGATGTAAATAAATTCCAGATAGAAATAGACCATTATGCAATATGTGAGTGGTAATATTGATGTTATCCAAAAACTAATCTTTTGTGTCTCCTCGTCGTCAATACGCCTTATTTGTCGCTAAAATTTCTTTTTAATTGTAGTTCTTTTTATTGAGTCAAACAGGGTTTCTGGAGGCTTAATTATGCCGTGGCACAAAATAAACTCTAACAAAATAAAATCCAGCAAGGCAATAAAAACCAATGTACAGGGTACTGTAGACCAAAAACCCTTATATTCTAGATTACTGAATAATAATTGCTTTCTCAGCACAAAACTTTCTGAACTTAAGTCAAAAGGGAAAATATAATGCCTTGGAAGAAGATAATAGATAAGAATATCAACGTAAATTTCGACGTTATGTTGTAATTCAGAGGAGGGTATGAGTATTGGTTTCTAGTTTATTTTATCAGTTCTATGGGGTGAGAGATATATTTGCAGATATGAATAATACTGAATTATAATCACTAAATTATTAATAACGTAGCAGGAGTGTATGGATAAAATCCGTTTCGAAGATTTGCTCAGCTAACAACAGCATTTCACTTTAATTAGATAGAGCTACCAATATTTCTTATGATCACAATTACACATATAGGCACTAATGTGTATACACATATAACTTATTACAAATCCCTAAATACAATAAACTTTCAAATACATACGCAATTTCAGAAGCCCATAAATAATACATACTTTATGAGTCCCCATAGCTCCCGAAGCCATTTATCGTATGTATTACATGTGTATGTGCGTGTACGTACGTACGAATGTATGTTATTGGGTTTGAAGATGTGAAATGAGATTCTGTTGAAGCGGTACGTGAAAAACTAAATCAAAACATTCAATCGCAATTAGAGGGCTGATAAAATAGAAAAGTTTCGTCGTCTTCACTATAGACATTGCTGAAAGACATCGATTCATTACACTTTCCGTTTTGTTTTGATCATTTTTGTATATTACGTTGTAGTTTTTATAATATTCATTTATATGTTTTTACATCAATTATACTTAGGACATTAGCTTTTTGATGTGAAAAAATGTACACTTAAATATCTGATCCACCACTTAATCTGCTTGAAGGTATGAGAAAATCTAAGAATCGTGAAGTATTATATAAAATACTATTAACGTTCTATTATATTCGGTTGTTGAATAAGTGACTTCAGAAAATATACATATACAGAATTCTATATATTCGTTTGTTTTTGGAATGTATCTTGCCTCGTCATATTGATCTTATTTTTCTGTAGTCGATTATTGTCGTGCAACGGTTTGATGCTTCGTCATCTGAAAAAAATACTAACCACAGTGACTGCAATTATTCAATGAGTTCTTGATTCAGTGGATGTAGAATCAGAAGGCTAGTGTCAGAGATTTTGATTTATTTTGTTACATTCAATTAAAAATTTTAAGAAATGGACAATATCATGAAAAAATATTTACTAAAATTGAAACCTAATGTAACAGTCAGTTACCTATCTAAACATTGAGTATATTCAGATCAACGAAATGAAATATAATTCAGTTCAAATACATACGTGCTCTAGTGTCATCTGCGGTTTAGTGTCCTTTCTTTTCTTTTCTTTTTTTCTCTATTATAGAAAAACCGTGAATCAAAAGATATTGAAGAGGAAATGAAGAAATATTTACCTATTAGCTGATATTCAGAATAAATTCTGAAGATTATGAGTAACTAAAATCATTAAAATATTATGACCAAATCATAACAGGTTGTATATTATCATAAAGATAGTCTCATAGGCGCAGTACATCCGAAAAAATATAGAGTCAGGGATGATCCGGGAATAAGAAACAACACCTTTAAATAGTGTTTATAATTATTTTAGAAGTTGGAATGCACTGAAAAATGGCAATTTCTCGTTTATTCTAACGAACGAACCTCTATGCGGTCACGCAACATGGTAGACATAGCAGAAAAATCTCGCTACCATGACTCATATTCTACTTTTTTTAAAATGAAGGACACTTTATATGGTGTAGCCATGGATGTACGAAAATATTAATGGCTACAACAGGAACGATGAAGGCTGACTTGGAGCTAAACAAAAACGATCGTTTGTGCCAAACTGGATACTTCATATATTTAAACACGCAGTATTTCAAAACGCTTGGTCGGTATTCGTTGATGGTGATTAGAGTATGCGTATTAGTGTCAATTCTTGGTTGAGCCTTGAGCCATCTCATTTCGCAAGTACCAAGTAATTTTTACCTAACCGCCGTCAAAAACTGATTGTATTATCTATTTTATTGATATATTATGTTGATATGAGATTGTTATTCATTTACTAAGCAGAATGGATTGGTTAAGAAGTTCGCATCGCAATAAAAAGGTTCAAGAAATGATTCCATTGAGTGTCACTTTGCAGAAGTACCTTCTCATACAGCCTTCTGAATGAAATCGGAGAGACGGAATCTACGGAAACAGTTTGGATTGACTCTCTTTGTAATTCAAAATAGAGTTGACTTACACACGTCCATGGAATACTAAGCCACTTGCACACTGATTCACTGAGTAAGCGGGTGTGCTGATCAAACAGTAGGAATACTTATCGTCGAAACAGACAAAGATCCATTTTACCAAAAGCTTAATGAAGATTACGAAGAATTTTCAGAATTCAAAGAACATTTTAAAAGCATGGGTCTCTTGTTAATATTAGTTTTAAATGCGAACAAGAATCATTTGTCTTTCATGTTTGTACTTGTTTAGAGGTTTTGAAAGCTATCTTATTTATTAATCTGAAACACAAAATCAAACGTTTAATCTTCATTCTAAAATATTTTATCCTTAAAGTGTTCACCAAAAATTTGTAGCTGTCTAACTTTTCCTCATTATATTCGATTTCACTCTAATGAAACATATTTTGTTACATCTCGTCGTAATATTCAATTGTTTCAACTACTATTTCTATTCTGATGCAGACTATGACTTTTCATGAGATCTTTCTATCTTTAATACCAACTGATTTGTCTTCTATTGTTGACGTTATCTGCATCTAGACGTCTCCAAATAACTACTTTACAAAACGTATCTCTCTAAAAATCAATCCTCTTTCAATATCTTGCAAAATGCCTTGGTTGTATCTGTCACCAATTGTTTAAGCTTATCTCAGCAGTCAAATGAATTTTCTATTCTTGTTAATATTTAGATTAGTAACTGTAATTAATTCTAAATTATCGTTTTAACACACATTCACAAAGAAGTCTTTTATGCTTGAAAGGGTAGCATTTAATTATATTCCCAGGCTATAACAATCTGTTCAAAACTCGTAATTGCCCATACTTTTTCCTATACAGATGTTTTAATTATTTTACAGTACTTAAGATTTAGTTCTTGATATAAAATAAAATAAATGAAATAATTTTCTATAATAAATAGAACAGTTACTGCCTTAGGCTCTATAAATGTTGATCAAACAAATAACTAAAAACATATACTTAAATAATAATTTCTTATAAACCCAGAAGATTTATAGAGTTAACAAAAATAAATAAATTATATGATCACAACACTTTCCGAAAATGCATAAATTGGGGTAAAATACCAACAAACTTGAAACAAATTTAAACTGAATATTTAGACAGAGAGATCTTATTTTGACAGATGTATTTGATTCGAGTACATTATTTTGGTATTTTGAGACTTTTGATGAAATGAAAAGTAAGTCAAAATTTCAAGGACAATTATTTTCATTATTATAATTAGTTTGATAAACGCATCAAGATTATCCTTCCTTAAAACATGAATTGCTTCATCTACAAAAATGGTCAATACTCAAAATTAAAATATTTCATGGATAACAAAGACATTTATAATATATATTGCCAAACTAACATGGCAGTACAGAGAAATAGGACGAATGCTGCTGCTGATTAGCTCCGAGAGGCGATCGCCACTAGCTAGCTATATGATGCACGAACCTGCATCCATAAACCTTCGAACAGGGGAGGTCATCAGCTTCCGTTTGCTTGCTTGGCATCCACAGATCGGTTTCGGGGTAGTTTCCCCTTATCAATGTGGAGCAGCCGAGTCAAGCAGGGGTCGCTGTTGACCTCTGTTCAAAGGTTTTGTTTAAGTTTATTCAGTGAAACACATTCACTGATTTTCAAAAATAGAAATGTTATAATTTCTGAATCTCTCTAAAGGAGAGATACAGCAGCTGTACTGGGTATTAATATTTATTGCCAAACTAACGTGGCAGTCCAGAGAAATAGGAGGAAAGCTGATGTTGATTAGCTCTGAGAGGCGATCGCCTCTAGCTGCATCCGGGCAACTACCCCGAAAATGGTCTGTGG
The DNA here is from genome assembly GCF_046866305.1 of Octopus bimaculoides. NCBI lineage: Eukaryota > Metazoa > Mollusca > Cephalopoda > Octopoda > Octopodidae > Octopus > Octopus bimaculoides. The sequence goes on from NC_142939.1 coordinate 37,072,185, forward strand.
ATGCCAAGCCAGTAAAGGGAAGTTGATGACCTCTCCTGTTCGAATGTTTATGGACACAGGTTGGTGTGTCATATAGCTAGCTAGAGGTGATCACCTCTCGGAGCTAATCAACAGCAGCATTCGACCTATTTCTAAGGACTGCCACGTTAGTTTGGCAATAAATATTAATACCCAGTACTGCTGCTGTATCTCTCCTTTAGAGAGATTTAGAAATTATAACATTTCTATTTTTAAAGATATTTCTGTCCATCGTTAATAAAGGCCTCGTGGTTAACAAGATGACCATAGTTAACAAAGATATTCAAGGTTAATAAAAATGTTCAAGGTTACAAAGATATTCAAGATAAACAAAATTTTCAATTCGAACAAAGATGTCAGAGGCTAACAAAGATGCTCATGGTTAACATGGTAGACTGTTAATGCCCTTTCAGAAATGATTTAAATCACTCTAGTATTCTACTAGCAGTTATGAATGAGATTGTAAATACATTACGTAAGTGCCATAGCGATTTTAATTACTTTGACTTTAAACTCGTTTCGGTACATTTTTGTCATTTCATATTATTTGCTGATAATTAGTAATATATTTTCATGGAAAATAATATCAGACTTAATATATGTCATTTTGTAGCTTGTGTGTATGCGAAAGTGCCATACTATTTTCCTATTGTCCTTTTGTTTAAATTTTGCAGGCTTGAAATGTACGATAGATTGTATTTTTGAAGCAGTTGAAAATGGGTAGCTATATGCATGTAGTAAATCTTTGCTCCGTTATTTTGCTAATTTGTATATTTTGTTGGAACAAGTACAGGGCGTTTTAATGCAGTTTTAGAATATACACAACATAGGGAATATTTCCCATCGGTATTTTGCATGTTCCATACAATATTATAGCAAAGAGTATTCTCACTGAAGAGATAAGTTTTATAATACTGTCAAATTATTCGTTTAGATTTTCGTTCAGTCTGCTTTCACACTCTCATCTAAGACCAAATATTTATAGAACACGGGAATGTTCAGTTCTCTATATATCTACTTCCAAATGTTACAAATGATCTGCTTGATTTATTATCATGTTCTTGTATTTTATATTCCAAAGGATTGCTAAAAGGTCATACAATATTGAGGAGACTTTTAAGTTAGAGTTAGGCTTAGGTTACAAATTTGGTTTATTCATGAAGAGATGATGGGTAAACAGGTCCTTATACTCTGCATGTTCTATCTCAAATTATATTGATAAGCATTTATAGATAACTCCTCTGCTCCTCAGAAATATCAAATGTGAAATTTGTATAATTTAATGAATGGTAGTCTTTTAAAAAGGTTATGAAGTAATATGGGAAAATTAAAATTTACTGCTTTTGATTTTGGTAAGTAGACTTTAGTATGAGAATCTTGAAATTCATATATGCCACTTTGGTAATTCTTCTGTGGTAATCCATAATAATTATGTATAAAATCCATTACACTGTCCTGTATTCCAAATATAGTTCATAGACTTAAATAATATAATGTGAAATTATTTGTGAGATTTCTTTTATTGCCCACGAGGGCCAACACAGAGAGGACAATACAACCTGATTTTGGGGGTCAGATACACGAATGGGAATACACAAAATATGACTTTTAAAAATTTAACATAATATAAATGAACGAATGATGGGACCGAGGATAGAGTGGAAGCACGGGTTTAGCTCGGGCCCCACGAGCTCCGCCTCGCCACTGATAACTGAGATAAGCCCTGTACCGCGTTCAAGAGGTTACTCCTCTCGCAACGTCCACGCTATATTCTTCCATCGGTTCTTAAACATTTCCGCAGTCAGGCATTTCCTCTCTAGCCCTATTTTCCATTTAAGGTGGAAGATGAAATAATCCACCAGTGCAGAGCCAGAAATGAAAATGCCCGACTTTAACCCTTTCCCTCTAGTTCTCTAAATAACCTTTCTTGCAGTTGCTACTACAGTGAGAAAACAAATCTTACCTTCTTTCGAGAGGAAATCAGGTGGGTCAATTTTTAATATAGACTCAGTCGATAGCTGTACTCTTCCTGTACTTGACAACAGTTGTTCAGCATAAACCCACACTTCCGACACCTCCGAACACTGCACAATAGCGTGCGGGACAGTTTCCCTATCCCGCCCACATCTTGGACAGGTCGAAGAGCCACGGCCACTATGCCTTGTGAGTTTGTCCAAAACAGGTAAAGCTCCTCGGTAACACTGTCATGCCAGAGACTTCTGAAAGTTATCCAGGGTCTTCGGCCCGAATGTACGTCGGAACAGACTGGTCAGATGATTATCGTCGAGACCTAAGGTATCGTTACATTTCGCCTCTACAAGCCCTCTATAAAAGAAAGTGGTGGAACTCCCACCGCAGTCATTGCCCGAGCAACGGAACAGCAGGAGGGCCTTTCGACACTCCGTATACCATGTACTCAACTTCGATCTTCGATTCAACCAGGTTTCCCATCCACCGAAACTAGTGAACTTGGGAAACATCTGTTTCGCCAGCGAAGACCACACCCGTTCACCATCCAGGTTGAGCAAAAGATGTCTCAACCTCAGCGCATTTTTGCGCATCAACAGCCAAGGCATCCCCAGCCCACCCTTTAACGGTTGTTGGCAGAAAATAGAGCGTCTCGCAAGTGGATTCGAGCCCTTCGACAAAAAGTGGAAGAGCTATCTTTCCAACTTGATCAACCACGAATCAGAGCAAGGAACGACGGTTAGGCGGTAGGTTATGACCGATGCGATGAACATATTGGCTACCTCTTCCCTCCCTTTCAGGGATAGCCACCGCCAAGGCCAGGTCTTGACTATGTGGATCACCCTGCTCGATACCTCGGCCCAGTTCTTCTCTATTTGGAGGTCTGGTCCAAACCAAACTCCTAGCAACTTAATCGGACCCTCCGTCCAACGTCCTACGACGCTGTCAGGAGGCATCGACTTGCCTCTCCAGGTGCCGAGCTGCAAGCCGACTGACTTTTCACGATTAACTTTTGCTCCTGCCACCGTCTCGTAAACCTCAATGGCCTTGCCTACCTTCTGGAGGTGATCCAATTCGGTTACGATGATGGTGATGTCATCCACGTAGGCTGAAACCGACTTTCCACAACCTGGCTGCCTCGGGATGCCGCTCAATTTTCGCAGTAATGGCTCAAGAGCCACTACATACAAAAGCGGGGAGAGCGGACAACCTTGACGAACCGAGCGTTTGATGTTGAACGGCTTCGATAAGAAGCCGTTCACCCGAACTACCGAGTCGATGTTATCGTAACTTTCAATAATCCACCTAAGGAAGCCAAGACCCAGGCCGAACTGTGCCAGAACAGACACCAGGTAGCGATGGTCAACCCTATCGAATGCCTTAGATTGGTCTAAATGGACCAGTGCTCTGCCCTTGCCAGAATCAATATTAAACCCCTCTAAAGAGTACCGTATAAGATGGAGATTATCCTGTATGGTTCTACCGGGAACGGCACATGTCTGTACCTCCCCGATCAGACCATCCGCGACACGCGCCAATCTTTTCGATAACACTTTGGCCAAAATCTTCAACTCTGTGTTTAGCAGAGTGATGGGCCGAAAATTATCAACGGAAGCCCCCTTGTTCGAGTCCTTTCTGACAAGCGTCACCACTCCCCGGCGCACAGATCTGGGAATTAACTCGTTCTGCTGCCAGTTCGCGAAGACATTCGCCAGCAGGTGCCCGAACAAGTCTGGCATACTCTTATACAACTCGTAAGGTAAACCATCCAGTCCCGGTGCCTTACCGGCGCCACAGTCTGCCATAGCTTCAATTACCTCCTCAGGTGTGATCGGCCCTTCACAGCTCTCTGTGTCCCGCCCCGATAGGCGCGGCAGCCCGGCGAGGAAGTCCGTTAGGTCCCTCCCGTTATCCGGTCCGCTGCCCCCACCGAAAAGCTGCGTGAAGTGCTCCTGAAAAGCCTCACACATCTCCTCGGGCTCGTTTATCAACTTACTTTGGTTCGTCAAAGATCGGATTGTAGCATCATTACCACGTTGGGCTTCCACCACTCGGGCTCATCCTGCGGCCCTGATTCCCTCGCAACCCACAGCACAGAGTCTAGCCCTGACAATGCAACCCTTGTGTTTGGCTTTGAGGTGCTGGTTTAACGCCAGTCTCTTGGCCTTCACCTGAATCGCAGAGCCAGTTCTCATTGTTCCCTCTAATTCCTTAACTAAAACTGATTCCCTCCTACTCTCTCTAGCCACTAAACCTATGCTATATCTAATAGACTCAAATTTAATGGCTCGCTTGCGGGCATACCACCATTTATTATTAATAATGGTACCGGTTAATGCCCTCTGAATCAACAACCTAATCCGATCTCTGTACTCCTTAATCGCCAAAAGGGATGTATTAAGTTTCCAGTAGCCGAAGCCTCTATTATATAGCTTATCTATGTCAAGCCTACAGGTGATCATTTTATGATCGCTGTAGCTGACTGGGTAAAACTGTGGACACTTAGCTATATTTCTATCTACTTTTCTAATTAAGACTATCTATGTATGATCTGGAAGATCTGTTGCTATTTGACCAAGTTCACATTGGAGCGTTCGGAAATTCCAGCCTATAAGGATCTGTTAGCTTAAAGCGGTTTAGCAGTTCCAGGAAGCAAGAATTACCTTTTCTAGTAGTTCTCGAGCTAACATAATCTACGCGTACCTCGCAGATTGTGTTAAAGCCACCTAGCACAACTAAAGTGTGTGATGTACCGAGAAACTTCTCCAGATTCCGATAATAATCACTTTGCCCGGATGGCTGGAGTGCATAAATTGCATAGTCTGAAAACTTTACCATGGCTGAACGTCAAGTCCATGACGACCAGCCTACCTTCTGGATCTGAAAAAATTAATTTTTTCTCAGAAACCTGGTTTCTTTTTAATAGGACCAACACCCCTCCCCACTAGAAGGACAGTCTGGAGAGAGAAAAACTCTCGTAGCCATTCAACAGGGGAGCAGATCTCTTGGCCCCCTTAACCGGGTCTCTTTAGCAACAATAACATCCAATTTCCGCAACATGATGTCATTAAGGACCTTACTTCCATTCTGACATCAGGCTACGCACATTTATACAACCTACATGAATGTTTGACATCGCTTACCTCTGCATCAGTGGTTCGAGGTTCCTTCGTTCTCGTTTTCTTTCTCCTTTTCCCGGGCTCGTGGCGTATTTGGACGTAGGCCCTCGTAAATATATGGAGAAAAATCCATTCTGAGAGGGCCTATGTCGTGAAAGAATTCGGACTTAATCCGTCGGTAATCCTTCCAGCCTACCCTGTAGATGAGAAAGTCTTTTGATGATGTTTTTTTCACCCGTTTGGCAGATGAAATAGCTGCCAAAAGGTTAATCAGTCTATTACGTGATGCCTTGATGGCCATGTATGTATTTTCTTTTTTATTTTTCGTTCTTCTTTTTTAAGTTCAGTTTAGTAGGGGTGGTCTGTGTTCTTTTCTTCTTTTATTTTTTTGGAAAAAGTCGACCACCCCTCCTCTCTATCTTTCTCTTCACTCTATTCTGTCGATATTGGTGTTAACTCTACTTTCGGTGTTGGTGCTGGCGTTTCATTTGTTGTTTCTTCTAATTCTTCTTCTTCTTGTTCTTTTTCTTTCGGTTTACATTCCGACCTGATGTGGCCCTTCAACCTGCAGTTAAAACACCTTAGTTTTCTTCCTTCAACAAATACTATCAATCTTTCTTCTCTGCCAACATTTACGATTTCCGCAATGTCTTCGAGGGTTGCGACTTCTGCTTGAATTAGCATTGTCGATTCTCCTCCTTTCCACAGAGGCCTGGGGTATAGTTATTTTGTCCTCCAGGCCCATCGTGATAGCTGCCACTAAACAGGTAGCATCAACTATTGGAGGGATGTTGTTGACTTTCCCCTTTGACGTTCTTCTTCCCATATATACGGGAAGAAGACCCACCTCCTCCGTTCTGAGGGTCACCGAGGAGTACTTCTTATCTGCTTCTTCTGACCTAAACTTCACTTCGACCGTTCCAAATATTTTGCCACGGTTAATGTACGTAATATCAGGTCAAATAGGTTTGAGGTATTTTTCCACAATTTTCTCCTCTGTTTTATATATCCTCCCCCCCCCCCCCCGAATGTTGTAGGTTTTATACAAGATTCTCCTCCTGTTAACTAAGTTAGTTGTTTCTTCCGGAGTGGCCACTTGAATTTCAGACCCCTCTTTTTTTCAGTATTGACATGTATATTTGCAGGTTGTTTCTCTCCGTGTTTAACTGGGTTTCTTTTCTTCCCGCTACCTCGGCGAACTTTTTTGACTTCGCTGACGGTGATATTTTCTCTTCAAAAATGTTTAATTCCCTCGGCGTCACTGTCGGTGAAATTCTTTCTTCGGATCTTTTCCTTTTGGCCGGCACATAAAAAAAGTAATTTTTTGTAACTGAACACTTTCGAATTTCGTATACTGGTAGAATGTGTCATTTAAAACATCATTTACTGTTGGCGTTTTTAAGAAAATTCTTTATTTTCGAGTTATTTCGTGTTAAAGTTGTCGTATTTCGGTAATTTCAACCAATCAATGACATCTATTGAGGTGAAAACAATTACTGCTGTGGTTTGTCAACAAGACGTTTTGGCGGTGTAAATTTACTTTGTCACTGTTATTTATGACATCGTTCGTGCGTTTGTACTGGTTTCAGCCTTAGGGTTAGGGTTCGGGTTTTAGAGTTAGGGTTAGAGTATTAGAGTCAGGGTTAGTGTCTTAGCGTTAGGGATAGGGTTTTAGAGTTAGGGTTAGGGTTTTAGGGTTAGGTTAGGGTTTTATTCAGCTGCTATTTTCGGGAAGACATTTCCCCCCACCCCTCCAATTTCTTCATTTTTCACATTTTTCTGTAACTCTGACCCTAAAATTCCAATCCTAACCTTATCCCTAAAAACCCCCCACCTTAATCCTAAAACCCTAACCCTAATACTAAAACCCTAACCCTAACCCTAACTTTAAAACCCTAACTCTAACCCTAAAACCCTAACCCTGACCCTAAAACCCTAACCCTAACTCTAAAACCCGAACCCTAACCCTAATGCTAAAACCCCAAAGCTAAAACCAGTACAAACACACGAACGATGTCATAAATAACAGTGACAAACGAAATATATACCGCCGATAGTTGTTGTTGACAAACAACGGCAGTAATTCTATTCTAGGGAAAAGATCTCAAAATAGGCAATTTCGAAAACGCTAAAACAAAACGAAAATACTTCCACAAACAAAATAGACTGAATTTTTTTTTTAATAACTAATAACTGAAATGATTAAACTATATACACGTGTATCTCAAATGTAAATATATCAGAAATAACAGTGACAAAGTAAATTTACACCACCAGAACGTCTTGTTGACGAACCACAGCAGTAATTGTTTTCACCTCAATAGATGTCATTAATTGGTTGAAATTACCGAAATACCTAATGCGCCTACTATTATAGGAATTGTTTCTGTTTTTAGGCTTCACATTCCAGTTAGCTTTATTTCCAGATCTTTGTATTTTGGAAGTTCCTCCGTTTCTTTTAGAGAAACATTATCATCTGTTGGTATTGATACATCGATTAGAAAGCATTTTTTCTTGGTGATCTCTAACAACTATATCCAGCCTATTAACCTTCATTTCTTTATCTGTGTGTTTTGGCATATTCCAAAGTATGGTTGCTTTCTCATTGCAATACGGTTTATTGTCCTTTCTCCATCACCACATATTCTGCAGTTATTTGTTGCATTTTTTCATTATGTGATTTTGGTGATTTCTGGAGGGAAGTCTTCTCAGCCATTGTTGAGAATTTGCTTTGTCTATTTCTTTTCTTCGCAGTCACAGCATATCTCCAGAGGTCTCGGTCTTTTGCCATTGCCTCTGTGAGGCCCAACATTCGAAGGTCATGTTTCACCACCTCATCCCATGCCTTCATGGGTCTACCTCTACCCTGGATTCCTTCAACTGTTTGAGAGTGGCACTTCTTCACACATCTCTCCTCATCCATCCATAATACCAGCGCAACGTCTCTCTTGCACACCACATCTGATGCTGTTTATGTCCAACATTTCTCTCGGAGCGCTTATACTCTGTCGTGTGTGCACACTGACATTACACATCCAACGGATCATGCTAGCTTCATTTCTTTCGAGCCTACGCATGTCCTCCGCAGTCATGGCTCATGTTTCACTGCCGTGAAGCATGGCAGTTCACACACATGCATCGTACAATCTACTCCCTTTGTTATATTCTATATAACAAATTCTTTGTTATATTTAAAATTAATTGAAAGAAACACAGAGCATCTCAACAGAAATATGGTAACAGAAGGGTTACACATAAACAATCACATCATTGAAGCCTCAAAGCAACAATATAATGCAGGATAAATTCAAAACAATGTGAATAAATAAGCTTTACATTTGGCAGATTAATCTGAGCCCTAAAGGGCTAAACTTACTGTTTATTTTCACATAATATTTTCCATTTAAGGGCTTTTCATGCCATCATTTTAACATGAGACGTTTTTGTTCCAACTCTAGTTTGGATTTGAGTTGTTTCACAGCTTTAGCTGTTTTTCTTTATCTTTATAGATATCAGGTACTATAATTTCTTTCTTGTATTTTTCAGCTTACTTAAAGACAGAAGACAATTTTGTGGCTATTTGTACAAGTTTCCTTGCTTCTGAATCCTATGGTAGTTATTTCATAGTAGTTTTCTAGCTGTATAAGGATTCTACCACCTTCAATATGTTATGTATATAACCTTTCTATGTCAGATTTTGGGCGGTGCATCCTAAATTCTCTCATTATTTTTCTTACTTTCCTGCCTATTTTGATTAGTTCATTTAGAGTCCAGTTAAGAATGTTGTAGCTGTAACTTATAACTGGGACGGCTAGAATATTGATACCTATTATCTTGTTTTTCGCATTGAGCGCTGTTTTCAGCATTAATCTAACTCGTCTATAGAATTCCTTTCTTATCTTCTTTTTCATTTGTGCGTGTTGTATCGTATTTAGTTCATTGATTCCTAAGTATTTGTATGTCTGGTTTTGGTCTAACTCTCTTATTTCATTTGCTTTATGTAGTGTGACTTGTTTTTCTCTTTTCAAGGTTGCTCTGGCACATTTTTGTAAGCCGAATTTCATGTTTATTTCTTTGGTAAATACACGCACGGTCTGTAGTTTTAGATCATCCATATATAAGAGATGGTTGATTGTTTTGCCGTAACAGTTGTTTCCACATCCAGTTCTGTTTAGCATGTAAGGTAAAGGTGTTAGTGCTAAGCAGAAATGGGTGGAAAGAGCGTGTATCTCTTGAATATTCCTCTTTTAATGGAGATGGCTTTGGTTTTTATGAGTCCCTCTTTTGTCTGGAGCTGTTTGCCATTTATTCATGGCATGTTTTATATATTTCATGATTGTTGATGCTACCTTGCTGGTGGCTAGTGTTTCTAGGCCCTATGTGTGGGGAATACTGTCAAAAGCCTTTCGATAATCGATCCAAGCCATACCTAAACCCTTCTTTTTCCTTCAGCTGCGTTCAGTTATGGCTTTATTGATCAATAGCTGGTCTTTACAGCCTTATGAGCCCTTGCAGCATTTCTTTCGCTCTTTTGGAAACAGGTCTTCTTCCAGATTGTTACTTTTATCATCATCATTATAATCCTCATTATTATTATTAAAGCGGCGAGCTGGCAGAATCGTTAGAACGCCGGGCAAAATGCTTAGCGGTATTTCGTTCGTCTTTTCGTTCTGGGTTCAAATGCCGCCGTGGCCGACTTTGCCTTTCATCTCTGCGAGGTCGATAAAATAGTACCAGTTGATTACTGGGGACGATGTAATCGAGTTAACCCACCTCCAACAAAATTTCAGGCCCCGTGCGTATAGTAAAAACATTATTATTATTATCATTGCTGTGGTTGTAACCAGATTTTTATGTATTGTTCTCGTATATTGCTAAAATCATTGCAAAATGTGTGAAATCAAATATCATAATAATGACTTCGAAACTTGCAAAATTGTCTTCATATTAAAAATGACCATTGAGAAAATGTTTTCCTTGAAGTAGATAGAAAAATGGGAAAATGGGAATAAACAATCGCATGACTTGAAAAACAGAAACTAATGCATTATAACTGTCCAGTTTATATCAGATTAATATGCTCAGATTTTACATGACAAATGTATTACATTTTCTTTTGCAGTTACTCTCCAGTGAAAGAGAATCTCGTCCAGTGGAAAACGAGGAAAGTGCCCCAGATCTCAAGAAACGATACATTCTTCACTCCGTTGAATATCCAGGACTTGATCCAGAAGATCTTATAGAAACTACATCTTTGGATAAGCGAGGATTTGATTCAATCGATGGAACAGGTTTCCGTTCAATGGGGAAACGACCTTTTGATTCCATATCGGGGAGTTCATTTTCACAATTAGGAAAACGAAAATTCGACTCTATTTCTGGGGGAGCATTTAGCCAAATGGGAAAAAGGCCTTTTGATTCGATTGATGGTGGTTCATTTAATACAATGGGTAAGAGGAAATTTGACTCCATTGCAAGCAGCTCATTTGGTCGTATGGGTAAACGTCCATTCGACTCAATATCTGACGGAATGTTCAACACAATGGGTAAAAGAAAATTTGATTCGATCTCAGATAGTAATTTTGCTAGCATGGGTAAGCGTCAGTTTGATGCTATCAGTCATAGTCGTTTCTATAAAATGGGAGATGGAGCTGGATCCCGACTCTTTCGAAGAAATTTCGATCGTATTTCCGGTAATGAAGGATTGTCGCCTGGATTCCCAAGATTAATGGGAAGTCACGTGAAACGTCCCTTTAAACTTTACAGCCTTAAACCATCCAAAGACTAAAAATGGACTCTGAGACTGGATTTAGAGAAATCAAAACAAATAAATAAATGCATCAGTAAAAATGTAAAAAGCTGAGAACCAGCAGAATAGCAAAATTTTACTACTCCATACCGGAAAGTGAGAACAATATGTTAAAAAATATAATAATCTGCGGTTCAACATCAATTGAATTTTTAAAAAAGTATTCAGATATTTTAAATGACCAAAAATTCCTAAACAATTTAATATTTTCAAGTATAAATAACTAATATGTTTTATATATATATATATATATATATATATATATATATATATATATATATATATATATATATATATATATATATATATATATATATGCATGTGTGTGTCTGTCTGTGTGTATTGTTTCTTTTCCGTTTCTCAGCTGGTTTTGTTCCAGTTTGGAAGATAATAAATTGCACCTTTGAACTAAATCTATGTCTATTGTCAGTCATTTACTTCCTGTTTGAGACAAATATTTGTTTCATTAATTATCAAACACTTACCAAATTATATTTTCATATCACTACTGTTTGCCATATGCATACATAAAGTACCTACAACTACACACATATAAATACATTGCACCAATGGAAACTCTAGTATCATCTACATAATGAACTGCTAGATCATAATTGAAAGCTGCTTCATAAAAGTTACTTCTCTAAACTGTTACAACTGCTCTTCGTTCTGCAGTGGAGATTCTATGCTTCCCTTTCTGCAGCTGGACAGAGACATTCTTTTGGCTGAACTTGACATTGTAGACAAATTTGACACTTTCCTTCTAGGCATGGTTATATATGTATACAGAAATATACGGGTGCTGAAGATAGTAAACAATAAAAATAACTGGGTAACGGAAATTATATTTCTTAATACGACGGGCAGAAAGTAAATAAGACATTTTTACGGAAAATAGAAAATTGCATGGGTTGAAGCGAAATTTGTCAGTGAACCAAAGAGCCAGTATCGAAGGAACCAGAAAAAGCCGTTAACCACAGGAAAACACAAAACCGTTGCAGAAGTAAGTAAGAAATTTTTAGGGAAATTAACTAAGATTTAAGTGAAATGTTTGAATAACTTCTGTCAGTAAATTATGAACTTACTTTTAACAGCAATTCCGCCAACAACAAGAAAGCACAAACTTTGCAAAAGTAAATAAGAAATTTGTAGGCAAATTTAACGAAGTGCACGGATTGAAGTGAAATTTATGAAGCTACTTCTGTCAGTAACTTATGTATGAAATTACTTTCACCAGTAATTGTGAACTTCTTTCGCTCAGTAATTTGCTGTTGTTTGTAAATAGCGATTGAAAACTTACTGTGAAAACAATAGTGAGTGAGATATAGAGAGAGGAGGAGAGGAAAGCTAGCTAGCTAGTTAAACAAATAAGATAGATAAGATATAGAGAGATACAAAGAGATAGATATAGAAACAGTGATGGATAGACAGATATAGAGAGACAGAGACAGAGACAGAGAGAGAGAGAGAGGAGACAGAGACAGATAGAAAGATATAGACATCACTGAAGCTAGAAAACTGGAAGCAAATATTTTTTTAAACTTTCAAAGACATGAATCTAATATAAAAGCAATCTTTTTTTAATTACCAATGGGAGACAATCAATTTCAGTAAGGTGCCATTAGATGATCACACCGGAGCAGTCACCTTTCTGAGTATGATCTTAAAATGCATGCGATAGTTGGACCCGATACGTGAATTCCAAAAGTTTGAGGAGTGTGGAACTACTTCTTAACTATTATTATTCCCAGGTGTACTCTGACGCGGTGTAGTAGCACTTGCTAGGGTCCCAGGTATGGGCTAACTAGCATGTCGACTAAGCCTTGCCTTACCTTCCTTCTTTTGGCATATTTAGAACAGTATCTGTTCCAGTATCTGGCAGCTGCCCCTGGTCACATACCCTCTGCGTCAGTTCGTCATTGAGTGGCAAGTTGTATGTTTTGTGCTGCTATTAGATACAACAGGACAAACCAAGCAGGCTGGCTGTAAAGGCGCCTCGTCACGTACCGTAGTATGTAACGTTACATACCGTGGTAGGTCACTGTAGCTTGGACTCGATCCCGGTCGTCCTGGATCTCTTCTTTATCATTGTTTTCTTCGAAACATATGTCGGAAGTAAAAAGATGTGAATAAGAATAACACCTGCGTTTAACTCCAGTTATATATACACACACACACACACACACACACACACATATATATATATATATATATATATATGTTGGCACTCCGTTGCTTACGACGTCGAGGGTTCCAGTTGGTCCGATCAACAGAACAGCCTGCTCGTGAAATTAACGTGCAAGTGGCTGAGCACTCCACAGACACGTGTACCCTTAACGTAGTTCTCAGGGATATTCAGTGTGACGCAGTGTGACAAGGCTGACCCTTTGAATTACAAGCACAACAGAAACAGGAAGTAAGAGTGAGAGAAAGTTGTGGTGGAAGAGTACAGCAGGGTTCGCCACCATCCCCTGCCGGAGCCTCGTGGAGCTTTAGGTGTTTTCGCTCAATAAACACTCGCAACGCCCGGTCTGGGAATCGAAACCGCGATCTTATGACCGCGAGTCCGCTGCTCTAACCACTGGGCATATATAGCGTACTGCTCCGTGATCAATGAAGAAAGCACTCCATCTGGTGAGAGATATTATTTAATAAACAAAAAATATTTATGTGCTACTATTAGTTTCATGCGATATCGCAGTCTTCAGACAATGCCCGCGTGGTTTTATATATGATTATGCTACGATTATGCTAAGGTTAACTTCCTTGATGTTACTTTGGGTTTAAGTACTGAACTATACCGCTCGTATCACAAATCAAATGAATGCTTAAGGTATGTGAGTGGGAGTTTTAGCCGTCCTGGAAGCATCATGGGTTCTATCTTGTAGGTATATCTACTTGTGTTTGGGGTATTTCGGCTAATCATGCTGGTGTTATATATTTCGGCTAATGAGGATGTACTTGCACAAAATGAAAATCACAATAACCACGCATTATTTTGAAGCTGGGTGTCAGGACAGAACTAACTATATCCAGAATCAAAATAATGAAATACCCGGAAATGGTAGAATATTAAATAAGTTGGAACTTGATAGTGAGTGTAATAAAAATTAAAATAAAGTTATCTACACTTGGAAAAGTTCAGGACAAGTTATTACATCTGGTAGAGTACAGAACAAGAAAACTTTTACTTAAAATATTGCAGCTAAGGATTACGTTTCAAATAAAATATTTAGATTTAGAAAATATTAGCTTTCATTAAAACTAAAAAGTATATTACAAGTTATTACTTCTATTTGTTATTACTTGTTATTTCTATCAAAAATTAAAAATAATTCAATTAAAATATTTTTTGCACTTTAGAAAATTTATTCTTTTAATTATTAATTAATAATTTGAAATTTGAAAATAGGTTATAAAAAATAATAGTAGTACATAATTAGTACAATAAATATAATAATACTAAAATTAGTAGTATATTACAGTAAAATCTACCTATAACAACAAATTCACAGTAAAGTCATAGCCAAATCATCACATTTTTTTGTCTTGACCCAATGCCTATTTTTTACATTATGAATTTGCCTACCATATATGCTTTTCTAATTCGCATAAAACATTAGCTATATTGGTACTTTTGGCCCTCATTTTTAAAGTATTTTAGTGAGCTAATATTTTAACAAAATGATGGTACCTTTTTTATTTATAATGTTATTTTGTAAATTAAAATCAAATATTTTTTTATTTTCAAAATTTATCCTTAACTGCAATATTTAAAGTAAAAATTTTCTTGTGTACTTTACCAGATGTAATAAGTTGTCCTGAACTTTTTAAAGTGTAATAACTTGTACTGTAATTCTCCAGGTTTATAATCTTAAGAATATTATTTCTCTGGATCGCATATTTCCATGTAATCCTTGCTTTTGTCAGGCTATGCTATTATGCTAATTAATAATGTCTCAAAGGTGTCAATTAGCGATGTCGTTGATAATTTTTTCCTTACCTCAATCATGCTGGTGTTATATATTAAAATTCCCCTAATCGAATTATATTCATAAAAAGTATACAACTATATTATTACCCTCAAATTTGACAAACACTCACAACTTATTTCTTTTAAAACTTCATTGCATGAGATAGATACCACGAAATTCCTCGAATTGAGATCCATCATTTAATTTTAATTTAAATATAGCTTATTTTAAAAATAAATAAAGTTAATTATACTTAAATCCAATTTTTTGCTTTATATTCATGATATTTTACCTCACAACTTTTTCACTACAACTTTTTGTTGCATGGGAACAAAACTATAACATTTTTAATACTTTCTTCTATCATTGAAGCTAAGATAAATATATTTTGCTTTTAAAATACAAAAGCTATTTAGATCTAAATTTGATTGGTGACGTTACTTACTCTCCTATAACGTTGCTACATGTAAAAAAATTTTCTGCTGGATTAAATCTCAATTTTCTATACCAAAATGTAGCTAGGGATTAGTCCTCTTCAAAGATGTTAACAGTTTTCAATTTGGTTAAGAACTGAATTGGCGACAAGCTCTGAAAGATGATGCGTGTAAGTAAATTGCGACCGTAGTTGAATAATAAATGTTTGGTATAAACATTAATAATAATAATAATAATAATAATAATAATAATAATAATAATAATAATAATAATAATAATGATGATGATGATGATGATGAGGATGATAATAATAATAATAATAATAATAATAATAATAATAATAATAATAATAATAATAATAATAAAGGATCCACCGGTATGAGAAACGCCAACGTTTCTTTGAACAAAACAAACAGTTCAAATTCAATACCCAAAAATTTTACCAACCAACAGCAGAAGTGGAAGAATTCTGGAAACAAATATGGTCGGTGAAGCAACAACCCCAGAAAAGGACCATTAAAACAACGAACTTAGCACCTGAGCAACTCTGGACCCCTATAACAACTGAAGAGGTCACCCAGACACTGCAAAGACTAAGCAACTCGAAGGCACCTGAGCACGACAAGCTCTCCAACTTCTGGTTAAAATACCTGACAGGAATGCACAAAAAGCTGGCAGAAAACTTTAACAACATACTAGCAGAGCCAGAGACAATGCCTGAATGGCTCACGAAAGGGAAAACCATCTTAATTCCCAAATCCACGGAAACGGAGAACCCACAAAACTATAGACCTATAACCTGCCTCCCTACGATCTACAAAGCCTTTACTGCAATAATATCGCAGAGATTGAGTAAGCACCTGGAAAATAACAACCTGTTTCCAGAAGAGCAGAAGGGATGCTGCAAGGGCTCATACGGCTGTAAAGATCAATTATTGATCAATAAAGCCATAACTGAAGGCAGCCGCAGAAAGAAGAAAGGCTTAAGTATGGCCTGGGTGGACTACCAAAAGGCTTTCGACAGTGTTCCCCACACGTGGATCCTCGAAACGCTAGCCATAAACAAGGTGGCACCAATTATTATAAAATACATAAGGCACTCAATGAACAAATGCAGACAGTGCTACAGCTCCAAACAAAAGAGGGACTTGTGAAAACGAAAGCCATCCCCATTAGAAGAGGAATATTCCAGGGAGACACGCTCTCTCCACTCCTGTTCTGCCTGGCACTCACACCTTTAACTGAATTGCTAAATAGAACTGGATGCGGATACATATGTTACAGGAAAACAGTCAGCCACCTTTTGTATATGGATGACCTAAAATTATACGCTAAAAATGACAAAGAGCTGGAAACACTACTACAGACAGTACATGGATTTACAAAGGAAATAGATATGAAATTCGGATTAGAAAAATGTGCCAAAGCAACCCTGAAAAGAGGAAAACTAGTTAACAGTAGCAACATCACACTAGATAAAGCCAATGAAATAAGAGAACTAGACGAAAGCTAACCATACAAATTTTTAGGAGTGAATGAACTAGATAGGATACAATACACACAAATGAAAGAAAAAATAAAGAAAGAGTACTATAGACGAGTTAGATCAATACTAAAAACAGAGCTCAATGCTAAAAACAAGATAATAGGTATTAACACTTTAGCCGTCCCAGTTATGAGTTACAGCTACAATAGCCTTAACTGGACACTAAACGAACTATCTAAAATAGACAGGAAACAAGAAAAATAATGACAGGATCTAGGATGCATCACCCAAAATCTGACATAGAAAGGCTATATATACAACGTACAGAAGGTGATAGGTGTCTTATACAGCTGGAAAACTATTATAAAATAACCACCATAGGACTGCAAACATACCTATTTCAGAAGCAAGGCAAACTAATACAAATAGTCACAAAGCACGAGCAAAACAAAAAACAGTTTTCAGTATTTAAGGAAGCTGACAAATACAAACAAGAAATCATACTACCTCACAAATACGAAGGAGAAGAGAAGAAGAAGAAGAAGAAGAAGAAGAAGAAGAAGAAGAAGAAGAAGAAGAAGAAGAAGAAGAAGAAGAAGAAGAAGAAGAAGAAGAAGAGGAAGAAGAAGAAGAAGAAGAAGAAGAAGAAGAAGAAGAAGAAGAAGAAGAAGAAGAAGAAGAAGAAGAAGAAGAAACAACAAAAGCTATAAAACAAATGAAATCCAAACTAAAACCAGAACAGCAACGGACCATGATAAAACGATGGCAAGAAAAGCCCCTACATGGTAAATACTGGGCTAAACTAAATGCAAAAGAAATATACAGAGAAAAGTCCCAGCAATGGTTGAGAAGCTCAGGACTCAAAGCAGAGACTGAAGGATTTTTAATTGCTGCACAAGACCAAAGCCTCCCCACCAGAAATTACCAAAAACATATAATGAAAAGAAACATTACAAGTAACTGCAGAATATGTGGAGATGGACAAGAAACAATAAATCATATTATCTCTGGCTGCCCTGTCCTGGCTAAGAAGGACAGAGCTGAGACCTATATACACTGGAAGCTATGCCAACACTATGGAATAACAACATAAAAAAGATGGTATAAACACACGCCAGAGAAGGTCACAGAAAACGAGAAAGCAACCATACTCTGGGATATGCCAATACACACAGATAGAGAAATTAAGGCCAATAGACCAGATATAGTTGTCAAAGATCGTGAAGAAAAAAAATGCTTTCTAATTGATGTATCAATACCAGCAGATGACATCGTTTCCCTAAAAGAAATGGAGAAACTTTCAAAATACAAAGACCTGGAAATAGAGGTAACTCGAATGTGGAATCTAAAAACAGAGACAATTCCTATCATAGTAGGTGCCTTAGGTATGATAAAAAATATTCAGACAAATACATAACAAAAACACCAGGACTAACAAATATATATAACATACAGAAAATAGCACTTCTAGGCACTGCATGCATCCTACGTAAAACACTTTCAATACAGTAACCATAAGCGCATCACAGCAGACCACAGTACATACTCAAGGCACACAGAGCTGCGCTCGGTAGTGCAGTGAAAGCACATTATAAAAATAAGACTACGGAATAATAATAATAATAATAATAATAATAATAATAATAATAATAATAATAATAATAATAAACTCTACCAAAAATAAACTCTACCCAAAAAAACTCTACCAAGAACTGGGTATAAATAAAATAGACATTACTGCAGCACCAACAGCAGAAGAACTGGAAGAATTCTGGAAACAAATATGGTCGGTGAAGCAACAACCCCAGAAAAGGACCATTAAAACAACGAACTTAGCACCTGAGCAACTCTGGACCCCTATAACAACTGAAGAGGTCACCCAGACACTGCAAAGACTAAGCAACTCGAAGGCACCTGAGCACGACAAGCTCTCCAACTTCTGGTTAAAATACCTGACAGGAATGCACAAAAAGCTGGCAGAAAACTTTAACAACATACTAGCTGAGCCAGAGACAATGCCTGAATGGCTCACGAAAGGGAAAAACCATCTTAATTCCCAAATCCACGGAAACGGAGAACCCACAAAACTATAGACCTATAACCTACCTCCCTACGATCTACAAAGCCTTTACTGCAATAATATCGCAGAGATTGAGTAAGCACTTGGAAAATAACAACCTGTTTCCAGAAGAGCAGAAGGGATGCTGCAAGGGCTCATACGGCTGTAAAGATCAATTAATGATCAATAAAGCCATAACTGAAGGCAGCCGCAGAAAGAAGAAAGGCTTAAGTATGGCCTGGGTGGACTACCAAAAGGCTTTCGACAGTGTTCCCCACACGTGGATCCTCGAAACGCTAGCCATAAACAAGGTGGCACCAATTATTATAAAATACATAAGGCACTCAATGAACAAATGCAGACAGTGCTACAGCTCCAAACAAAAGAGGGACTTGAGAGAACGAAAGCCATCCCCATTAGAAGAGGAATATTCCAGGGAGACACGCTCTCTCCACTCCTGTTCTGCCTGGCACTCACACCTTTAACTGAATTGCTAAATAGAACTGGATGCGGATACATATGTTACAGGAAAACAGTCAGCCACCTTTTGTATATGGATGACCTAAAATTATACGCTAAAAATGACAAAGAGCTGGAAACACTACTACAGACAGTACATGGATTTACCAAGGAAATAGATATGAAATTCGGATTAGAAAAATGTGCCAAAGCAACCCTGAAAAGAGGAAAACTAGTTAACAGTAGCAACATCACACTAGATAAAGCCAATGAAATAAGAGAACTAGACGAAAGCTAACCATACAAATTTTTAGGAGTGAATGAACTAGATAGGATACAACACACACAAATGAAAGAAAAAATAAAGAAAGAGTACTATAGACGAGTTAGATCAATACTAAAAACAGAGCTCAATGCTAAAAACAAGATAATAGGTATTAACACTTTAGCCGTCCCAGTTATGAGTTACAGCTACAATAGCCTTAACTGGACACTAAATGAACTATCTAAAATAGACAGGAAACAAGAAAAATAATGACAGGATCTAGGATGCATCACCCAAAATCTGACATAGAAAGGCTATATATACAACGTACAGAAGGTGATAGGTGTCTTATACAGCTGGAAAACTATTATAAAATAACCACCATAGGACTGCAAACATACCTATTTCAGAAGCAAGGCAAACTAATACAAATAGTCACAAAACACGAGCAAAACAAAAAACAGTTTTCAGTATTTAAGGAAGCTGACAAATACAAACAAGAAATCATACTACCTCACAAATACGAAGGAGAAGAAGAAGAAGAGGAAGAAGAAGAAGAAGAAGAAGAAGAAGAAGAAGAAGAAGAAGAAGAAGAAGAAGAAGAAGAAGAAGAAGAAGAAGAAGAAGAAGAAGAAGAAGAAGAAACAACAAAAGCTATAAAACAAATGAAATCCAAACTAAAACCAGAACAGCAACGGACCATGATAAAACGATGGCAAGAAAAGCCCCTACATGGTAAATACTGGGCTAAACTAAATGCAAAAGAAATATACAGAGAAAAGTCCCAGCAATGGTTGAGAAGCTCAGGACTCAAAGCAGAGACTGAAGGATTTTTAATTGCTGCACAAGACCAAAGCCTCCCCACCAGAAATTACCAAAAACATATAATGAAAAGAAACATTACAAGTAACTGCAGAATATGTGGAGATGGACAAGAAACAATAAATCATATTATCTCTGGCTGCCCTGTCCTGGCTAAGAAGGACAGAGCTGAGACCTATATACACTGGAAGCTATGCCAACACTATGGAATAACAACATAAAAAAGATGGTATAAACACACGCCAGAGAAGGTCACAGAAAACGAGAAAGCAACCATACTCTGGGATATGCCAATACACACAGATAGAGAAATTAAGGCCAATAGACCAGATATAGTTGTCAAAGATCGTGAAGAAAAAAAATGCTTTCTAATTGATGTATCAATACCAGCAGATGACATCGTTTCCCTAAAAGAAATGGAGAAACTTTCAAAATACAAAGACCTGGAAATAGAGGTAACTCGAATGTGGAATCTAAAAACAGAGACAATTCCTATCATAGTAGGTGCCTTAGGTATGATAAAAAATATTCAGACAAATACATAACAAAAACACCAGGACTAACAAATATATATAACATACAGAAAATAGCACTTCTAGGCACTGCATGCATCCTACGTAAAACACTTTCAATACAGTAACCATAAGCGCATCACAGCAAACCACAGTACATACTCAAGGCACACAGAGCTGCGCTCGGTAGTGCAGTGAAAGCACATTATAAAAATAAGACTACGGAATAATAATAATAATAATAATAATAATATTAATAATAATAATAATAATAATAATAATAATAATAATAATAAACTCTACCAAAAATAAGCTCTACCCAAAAAAACTCTACCAAGAACTGGGTATAAATAAAATAGACATTACTGCAGCACCAACAGCAGAAGAACTGGAAGAATTCTGGAAACAAATATGGTCGGTGAAGCAACAACCCCAGAAAAGGACCATTAAAACAACGAACTTAGCACCTGAGCAACTCTGGACCCCTATAACAACTGAAGAGGTCACCCAGACACTGCAAAGACTAAGCAACTCGAAGGCACCTGAGCACGACAAGCTCTCCAACTTCTGGTTAAAATATCTGACAGGAATGCACAAAAAGCTGGCAGAAAACTTTAACAACATACTAGCTGAGCCAGAGACAATGCCTGAATGGCTCACGAAAGGGAAAAACCATCTTAATTCCCAAATCCACGGAAACGGAGAACCCACAAAACTATAGACCTATAACCTACCTCCCTACGATCTACAAAGCCTTTACTGCAATAATATCGCAGAGATTGAGTAAGCACTTGGAAAATAACAACCTGTTTCCAGAAGAGCAGAAGGGATGCTGCAAGGGCTCATACGGCTGTAAAGATCAATTAATGATCAATAAAGCCATAACTGAAGGCAGCCGCAGAAAGAAGAAAGGCTTAAGTATGGCCTGGGTGGACTACCAAAAGGCTTTCGACAGTGTTCCCCACACGTGGATCCTCGAAACGCTAGCCATAAACAAGGTGGCACCAATTATTATAAAATACATAAGGCACTCAATGAACAAATGCAGACAGTGCTACAGCTCCAAACAAAAGAGGGACTTGTGAAAACGAAAGCCATCCCCATTAGAAGAGGAATATTACAGGGAGACACGCTCTCTCCACTCCTGTTCTGCCTGGCACTCACACCTTTAACTGAATTGCTAAATAGAACTGGATGCGGATACATATGTTACAGGAAAACAGTCAGCCACCTTTTGTATATGGATGACCTAAAATTATACGCTAAAAATGACAAAGAGCTGGAAACACTACTACAGACAGTACATGGATTTACAAAGGAAATAGATATGAAATTCGGATTAGAAAAATGTGCCAAAGCAACCCTGAAAAGAGGAAAACTAGTTAACAGTAGCAACATCACACTAGATAAAGCCAATGAAATAAGAGAACTAGACGAAAGCTAACCATACAAATTTTTTAGGAGTGAATGAACTAGATAGGATACAACACACACAAATGAAAGAAAAAATAAAGAAAGAGTACTATAGACGAGTTAGATCAATACTAAAAACAGAGCTCAATGCTAAAAACAAGATAATAGGTATTAACACTTTAGCCGTCCCAGTTATGAGTTACAGCAACAATAGCCTTAACTGGACACTAAACGAACTATCTAAAATAGACAGGAAACAAGAAAAATAATGACAGGATCTAGGATGCATCACCCAAAATCTGACATAGAAAGGCTATATATACAACGTACAGAAGGTGATAGGTGTCTTATACAGCTGGAAAACTATTATAAAATAACCACCATAGGACTGCAAACATACCTATTTCAGAAGCAAGGCAAACTAATACAAATAGTCACAAAACACGAGCAAAACAAAAAACAGTTTTCAGTATTTAAGGAAGCTGACAAATACAAACAAGAAATCATACTACCTCACAAATACGAAGGAGAAGAAGAAGAAGAAGAAGAAGAAGAAGAAGAAGAAGAAGAAGAAGAAGAAGAAGAAGAAGAAGAAGAAGAAGAAGAAGAAGAAGAAGAAGAAGAAGAAGAAGAAGAAGAAGAAGAAGAAGAAGAAGAAACAACAAACGCTATAAAACAAATGAAATCCAAACTAAAACCAGAACAGCAACGGACCATGATAAAACGATGGCAAGAAAAGCCCCTACATGGTAAATACTGGGCTAAACTAAATGCAAAAGAAATATACAGAGAAAAGTCCCAGCAATGGTTGAGAAGCTCAGGACTCAAAGCAGAGACTGAAGGATTTTTAATTGCTGCACAAGACCAAAGCCTCCCCACCAGAAATTACCAAAAACATATAATGAAAAGAAACATTACAAGTAACTGCAGAATATGTGGAGATGGACAAGAAACAATAAATCATATTATCTCTGGCTGCCCTGTCCTGGCTAAGAAGGACAGAGCTGAGACCTATATACACTGGAAGCTATGCCAACACTATGGAATAACAACATAAAAAAGATGGTATAAACACACGCCAGAGAAGGTCACAGAAAACGAGAAAGCAACCATACTCTGGGATATGCCAATACACACAGATAGAGAAATTAAGGCCAATAGACCAGATATAGTTGTCAAAGATCGTGAAGAAAAAAAATGCTTTCTAATTGATGTATCAATACCAGCAGATGACATCGTTTCCCTAAAAGAAATGGAGAAACTTTCAAAATACAATGACCTGGAAATAGAGGTAACTCGAATGTGGAATCTAAAAACAGAGACAATTCCTATCATAGTAGGTGCCTTAGGTATGATAAAAAATATTCAGACAAATACATAACAAAAACACCAGGACTAACAAATATATATAACATACAGAAAATAGCACTTCTAGGCACTGCATGCATCCTACGTAAAACACTTTCAATACAGTAACCATAAGCGCATCACAGCAAACCACAGTACATACTCAAGGCACACAGAGCTGCGCTCGGTAGTGCAGTGAAAGCACATTATAAAAATAAGACTACGGAATAATAATAATAATAATAATAATAATAATAATAATAATAATAATAATAATAATAATAATAAACTCTACCAAAAATAAACTCTACCCAAAAAAACTCTACCAAGAACTGGGTATAAATAAAATAGACATTACTGCAGCACCAACAGCAGAAGAACTGGAAGAATTCTGGAAACAAATATGGTCGGTGAAGCAACAACCCCAGAAAAGGACCATTAAAACAACGAACTTAGCACCTGAGCAACTCTGGACCCCTATAACAACTGAAGAGGTCACCCAGACACTGCAAAGACTAAGCAACTCGAAGGCACCTGAGCACGACAAGCTCTCCAACTTCTGGTTAAAATACCTGACAGGAATGCACAAAAAGCTGGCAGAAAACTTTAACAACATACTAGCAGAGCCAGAGACAATGCCTGAATGGCTCACGAAAGGGAAAAACCATCTTAATTCCCAAATCCACGGAAACGGAGAACCCACAAAACTATAGACCTATAACCTACCTCCCTACGATCTACAAAGCCTTTACTGCAATAATATCGCAGAGATTGAGTAAGCACTTGGAAAATAACAACCTGTTACCAGAAGAGCAGAAGGGATGCTGCAAGGGCTCATGCGGCTGTAAAGATCAATTAATGATCAATAAAGCCATAACTGAAGGCAGCCGCAGAAAGAAGAAAGGCTTAAGTATGGCCTGGGTGGACTACCAAAAGGCTTTCGACAGTGTTCCCCACACGTGGATCCTCGAAACATTAGCCATAACCAAGGTGGCACCAATTATTATAAAATACATAAGGCACTCAATGAACAAATGCAGACAGTACTACAGCTCCAAACAAAAGAGGGACTTGTGAAAACGAAAGCCATCCCCATTAGAAGAGGAATATTCCAGGGAGACACGCTCTCTCCACTCCTGTTCTGCCTGGCACTCACACCTTTAACTGAATTGCTAAATAGAACTGGATGCGGATACATATGTTACAGGAAAACAGTCAGCCACCTTTTATATATGGATGACCTAAAATTATACGCTAAAAATGACAAAGAGCTGGAAACACTACTACAGACAGTACATGGATTTACCAAGGAAATAGATATGAAATTCGGATTAGAAAAGTGCGCTAAAGCAACCCTGAAAATAGGAAAACTAGTTAACAGTAGCAATATCACACTAGATAAAGTCAATGAAATAAGAGAACTAGACGAAAACCAACCATACAAATATTTAGGAGTGAATGAACTAGATAGGATACAACACACACAAATGAAAGACAAAATAAAGAAAGGGTACTATAGACGAGTTAGATCAATACTAAAAACAGAGCTCAATGCTAAAAACAAGATCATAGGTATTAACACTTTAGCTGTCCCAATTATAAGCTACAGCTACAATATCCTTAACTGGACACTAAACGAACTATGTAAAATAGAAAGGAAAACAAGAAAAATAATGACAGGATCTAGGATGCCCAACCCAAAATCTGACTTAGAAAGGCTATATATACAACGCACAGAAGGTGGCAGGGGTCTTATACAGCTGGAAAACTATTATAAAATAACCCCCATAGGACTGCAAAAATACCTACTCTAGAAGCAAGGAAAACTAATACAAATAGCCACAAAACACGAGCAAAACAAAAAACTGTTTTCAGTATTTAAGGAAGCTGACAAATATAAACAAGAAATCATACTACCTAACAAATACGAAGGAGAAGAAGAAGAAAGAACAAAAGCTATAAAACAAATGAAATCCAAACTAAAACCAGAACAGCAACGGACCATGATAAAACGATGGCAAGAAAAGCCCCTACATAGTAAATACTGGGCTAAACTAAATGCAAAAGAAATAGACAGAGAAAAATCCCAGCAATGGTTGAGAAGCTCAGGACTCAAAGCAGAGACTGAAGAATTTTTAATTGCTGCACAAGACCAAAGCCTCCCCACCAGAAATTACCAAAAACATATAATGAAAAGAAACATTACAAGTAACTGCAGAATATGTGGAGATGGACAAGAAACAATAAATCATATTATCTCTGGCTGCCCAGTCCTGGCTAAGAAGGAATTTATTCACAGACACGACAGAGCTGGGACCTATATACACTGGAAGCTATGCCAACACTATGGAATAACAACAGAAAAAAGATGGTATAAACACACGCCAGAATAGGTCACAGAAAACGAGAAAGCAACCATACTCTGGGATATGCCAATACACACAGATAGAGAAATTAAGGCCAATAGACCAGATATAGTTGTCAAAGATCATGAAGAGAAAAAATGCTTTCTAATTGATGTATCAATACCAGCAGATGACAACGTTTCCCTAAAATTAATGGAAAAACTTTCAAAATATAATGACCTGGAAATAGAGGTAACTCGAATGTGGAATCTGAAAACAGAAACAATTCATATCATAGTAGGTGCCTTAGGTATAATAAAACAATATTCAGACAAATACATAACAAAAACATCAGGACTATCACGCATATATAACATACAGAAAATAGCACTACTTGGCACTTCACACATCCTACGTAAAACACT
Source organism: Octopus bimaculoides (assembly GCF_046866305.1). Lineage (NCBI taxonomy): Eukaryota > Metazoa > Mollusca > Cephalopoda > Octopoda > Octopodidae > Octopus > Octopus bimaculoides. Next base: position 37,098,641 of record NC_142939.1, read on the forward strand.
TTCAATACAGTAACAATAAGAGCATCACAGCAAACCACAGCACATACCCAAGGCACACAGAGCTGCGCTCGGTAGTGAAGTGAAAGCACGTTATAAAAATAAAACTACCGAACAATAATGATAATAATAAATGGGCTATAGTAGTAATAGTGAAATTATATTAGTGAACAAGTAAATAAGTACCCAGATTGGTAATTACCCAGAATCATTAACAAGTGACGTCGTGAAACCGACTAGTCGTTGGCGACTAAACCAGCAACCCCGCTAAGTTTGCTTGGTGAGGAAGGTGGATTTTCGACACACTGCGGGATTAAAAACAAAACCCAGTAAGGGGCAGAGGAACTCAGAAAAGTCAATGTTCACTCTGAAAACGGCTAGAGAGAAAACGTGAGCCTTGGTTGGCAGTTTGTCTAGAAGGTTCACTTTGATTTAAAACTGGAGTAAATAGGACTCCTTAATCACAGTGGTGACAACCTGTCAGTGTCCAATGGCTCCATGCCTGGGATGAAGACGAATGAACCGCGAATCGGAGTTTGACTCCGGAGCAATATTTGGATGAAGAAATGGGACCAACTGACGCACACCTTTCTGATAGTGAGAATCAGGATCATGGTCCCCAACAAACAGAAATTCGAAGAGAACAGGCCCAAGTTATGGGTAGTAAGAGCTCTGCAGTCTTGGTTGACAATCTTACTAAAGATAGCGTCTTGATATAAATACTGGCTGGTGGCTAACCCTAAAACACACACCTCAATGTTGAGTGAAAATGTTTAATACAAATATATCAAATAATGGTGTTAATGTGGCTGAAACCAAAGGTGAAACCCTTTCACCCGATAGGTGCCCTGTGGATGTGCAGCGCAAACCTTGTCGTCATCTAGAGACTACTTGTAAACAAAGCCAGCGGGAGAGACGAAAGTGAGATAAGGAGGTAAACCGAACGGTAATTGAATGTTGGATCAGTAGTGAACCCCAGCAGAAGAGGATTCCGACAACGAATGAAATTAAAATGGAATGAGATAAGGCTCTTCGAAACAAGTGAGCAACGGTTAGCCGACCAGGCAAGAGCAATAAGAGCAAAAGGGAGGTTAACAGATATGGAAATAGAAGAGATAAAAAGAAAAATAGTAGACAGAAATAATACTTCACCAACAGATAACGTGCCCAGTGAGACACAGAAAATGAAAGGCGGTAGTGAAGAAGTAGAGCAAAGTGTAAATGTAAATGCATTCTCAGCAAATGAGGTACATTGAACGACTCGAGCTCAATGTTGAAACCTAAAATATAGATTCGGTTCTTGGACGAGGAATATAACAGAAACTAAGAAGATTATTTGGGCTGCAGCTATGGTTGCTGCAGACAAGGTTGGGTACAAAAGAAAAGAACAAGAGAAGGTAAAAAAACCATATTGGCGTAGACAAATTTTTGAGAAACAAACAAAATTAAAAACACATTTAGAAGTTGATAGAATAATGCCGGAAAGAACATACAGAATAAGAGATAAAGGTTATGATGGAGTATTGGAAGAATTGAAACAAGGAGTAGTAGCAATCAAAGCAAAACTGTAATGATATGACAATAGAAAAAGACAGATCATGCAAAACAGATTGTTTGAAGCAAATCAGAAGAAAATGTTTCAGAAACTAGATGGACAAAATCACGTAACAATGATATCAGATGCAGAGGAAAGCAAGGCTCTCTGGAGAGGGATCTGAGAACAACCAGTAGAGCATAATGATGAAGCGGAGTGGCTGCATGAAATCCCAGATAGATTAAGAAATATAGAAGTCCAAGAAGGCATAAAGATAACTACAGAAATGATTAAAAAAACAGTTACGAAAATTCCCAATTGGACTCTTCCAATTGGGAATTTTCGTAACTGTTTTTTTAATCATTTCTGTAGTTATCTTTATGCCTTCTTGGACTTCTATATTTCTTAATCTATCTGGGATTTCATGCAGCCACTCCGCTTCATCATTATGCTCTACTGGTTGTTCTCAGATCCCTCTCCAGAGTGCCTTGCTTTCCTCTGCATCTGATATCATTGTTACGTGATTTTGTCTATCTAGTTTCTGAAACATTTTCTTCTGATTTGCTTCAAACAATCTGTTTTGCATGATCTGTCCAAGGTCCAAGGTTGTTGGATGAAGAAGCTGAGAGGGCTCTATGAAAGGATAGCACAACAGTTAGATGAATACTTGAAAGAAGGCGTAGTACGCAGCTGGATGACAAAGGGAAAGACATTGTTATGTGCCAAGGGTCCTGAAAAGGGAAATGTTGCATCCAACTTTATACCAATAATATGCTTTCACTAATGTGGAAACTAATGGCAGGTGTTTGGTCGGTGAATTGTACAGATACTTGGAAATCAGTGGGCTGCTACCCATTGAATAGAAAGGGTGCCGAAAATGGAGCCAGGTAGCGAAAGATCAGCTCTTAATTGATAATTTAATCATCAGGAACTGCAAGAGAAGACATACAAAACCGGAGCATGGCATGGGATGACTATCGCAAAGCATACGATGTGACACCAAACTCCTGGATAATAAGAGCAATGGAAATGTATGGAGTAGCATCGAATATGACAAGCCTTATATGGAATAGCATAAAATACGGGAGAACGGAATTGCCAGCAGGGAAGCAAGTACTAGGTGAAAATCAAGAGAGGATTTTCCACGAGGACAGTGTGCCCCAACTGATATTCGTGCTGGGAATGATCCCCTTGAGTGAAATGTTACAGAAAACAAATTTGGGGTATGTTCTGAGAAGAGGTAAGGGAAAATTAAACCACTTGCTATTCATTGACGACAAAAACTGAGGCAGAACTGGACAGCCTAGTCGAGACTGTGCGGATTTTCTATAATGATATGAAGATGGAGTTTGGACACTCAAAATGTGCTACGATGATGATGAGACGAGGAAAGTTTGCCAGAACAGAAGGCATATTGTTGCCAAGTGGTAAAATGACGAAGGCAATTCAACCTTAATCCAGCTATAAATACCTGGGAATACTTGAGGCAGATGGAATCAAACACCATGACATGAAGGAAAGGACAAAAAGAGAGTAACTAAGGCGAGTGAGAAAAATATTGGCTTCACTGAGTGCGTATCGAACTCGAGAGTTTAATGAGTTACCTAGTCGTAAGTAAGGAAACCTTGCTACTGACAGTTAAGAACGAGGGAGTAGTCAGAGCAGAACAAAAGGGAAAACAAAGGGAGAAGTTCAAAAAGGACATGAAGAAGAATTACGCAAGAAGAGACTACATAATCAATTCCATGTAGCCACAACAGAAGTTGCTGGAAAAATAGATGGGATTTGGTTGATGAAAGAGACCGAGAGCACTATACCGGACCAATCTCTGACCACGAACTGGAGAGTCAACCTGAGGGATGAGCAAGTGTCTCTGCTATAGAGTGGATGAACGAACGAATTACCTAGATTTTCCCAACACCACTACAAGTTGTGCCGATACGACCAGGTAGCGACAGTACTCCACTGGAAACTGTTCGACAATTGGGGGCTAGAGAGAGGCAAGACGACGTGGTATGAGTACGAACCACAGAGAGTGGCGGAGTCGGAGACTAGCAAAATCCTTTGGGATTTCCCAATCCTAACAGACCAGGTGCTAGAGCATAACAGACCAGACCTAGTGGTGGTGGACAAGGCACACCACATATGCTATATAGTTGACCCACGAATAGTCATGAACAAAATAGCCCGACTATGGAAAATGAAGGTGAAGATAGTACCAATTATTGTTAGGTCCTTAGGAACTGTATCAGAAGGCATCAAGAGGAATACAAAAGAAATTGGATAAGAGTGCCCGTTAGTACTGTTACAAAAGTTTGCCTCCATGACACGGCCATAAAAAACCAGGTATTACATAGGTGAAAAGACTGAATAGCATGCTACCGTAGGCTGCAGGTAGTAAGCTCGCTACGCATGCAAGACACCAAGAGCTCCAACAAAACTTGTGATAAAGAAAAAATAATAACAACAACAACAACAATAACAACAACAACAATAATAATAATAATAATAATAATAATAATAATAATAATAATAATAATAATAATAATACTAACAACAACATGGATATGCTACACGGGTTCTCCATTCAATCTAATCTAATAACATCGGTGGAATGGGATAAAGGAACCTATGGAAAACTTGAAGGAGGCGGCCTTTTAACGAAAATAATCACAAAAACGAAATTTTACTGCCAGACAAAGCACAGTCACAGTAAAACATGTGCGAAAGACACATGCGAAATCAACACCGGAATGTTTACAAATTATAAAGTATATGTGGAACAAAACAGTAAGTACTTAAATTGATTAATTACGCATACACTCGAATGTCTACACAATTATACATACATTTAATAACGACAGGACTACACATACATCCCAATGTTTACATAACTACATGAAATTTACAGAACACACATACGCGCATATGAAAGAACGTGTCACAAACGAAGCAAAAAAAAATTACAAAACGATTCTATTTTATTTTTCGAACTAAGACAGACAGAGTGAACAATTCATAACTTTAAAAACACCACAGAAAGCTATGCCCGGAGATACATCTATCAAGAACAAAAAATATAGACAAATACAGATCTGTTAGCCTTAAGAATCTACGTTACGAGAAATGCTTTCATTCATAGAACGAACTCAGAGGTAGTGTTGTCTCAAAAAGTTAACCCTAAACATTCTGATCCGTCCCCTAATCTCAACGTCCAAGCTCTTCATGCCTCAGTGATAACAAAGCAAAATACAAACCGAATCGGCCGTCAACTCGTGAACAAGGGCCGCGCACACCAGTGAGGAACCAGACTCGGTACGAAAAATCAGCTACTGATTCAAACGTTCCCGAAACACAGGAGCTGCAATACCCCACAACTGGAATATCCCAACAGATGGCCATCCACGCTCGTCATCAAATAACCAAAAGACAAAGAATGAAAAATGGTCTAGGGGAGATAATAAAGAAGTTTTAAGGACTTCTATCATGCCATGTATTTCTCCACAAATAAATCTAATTCTGAGCAAGCCTACCTAAACTGGAGACAGAAGCACCTTGAAGTAAGATCCGACATAGACAGTAACAAACTTGCCAAAGTTAAAAGAAACATTATGAAAAAGAAATTACTAACTGAATTAGAGATTGAGCAAATTAAACAGTCAGTGAGGGATAAAGGGAACGAAGTTGCAGCTAAAGAAGATACTACAGAGGAAATAATTACAGACCAGCCCAGGTTTGATGAAAATGCAGTAATGATAGAAAGAGTCAATGTAACTGATAGGCAAAGTGAAATACTCGCTGAACCAACCATAAACACCAAGGTAGATGAAAATCAAATATATGAACAAAGTCACACAGAAATTGACCCAACTGAATTAAATGATCTAAAAGATCAAACCGTGACTGAATGACTGAAAATAAAGAAATCAGTATGAATGAACGTGACACTCTCCCCAAAATTCGCAACTCTAACCAAAGCCTGCAAGTAATTGGTAAAATCCGCCTTGCACTTAAGGATATAATTTCAGCTAATGATGTTGCCATTACAGATCTCAACCACCTGTACTATGCATCCGCGTAGATCTCAACGATTCTGTTTGGTGAAACGATTAGAAAATGACAACATTCCCACAAAAAAGCCTACTTGGCAAGAGCGTATTCATCACCAAATTCAGCTACTTAGGTCTAAAAAAAACTTAAGTTTAAAAAAACTTAAGTTTAAAAAAACTTAAGTTTAAAAAAACTTAAGTTTAAAAAAACCTAAGTTTGACAAGACTAGCAAACCAACAAAATCCGAAAATTAAAGAAAAAATATATGAAAACCATATCTGACATCGATACCACCATAGAAACTTTCAAGAAAAAGGTATGTGCTAAAGCTGCTCGCATAGCACAGTATGAAAAGTGCGTTAGATTCTTTAAGTACAACAACATGTTCAGAAGTAACCCAAATGATTTTTACAGGAAGGTAGGGAAAATACAAGTTACAGTAAAGTCTGTCCCAGTGCAGGAATTTTGGAATAAAATTTGGGTAGAAGAAAAAGCACACAATAAAAAGGCCCTTTGGATTGATAGAATATCTACTGACTTAGACTCCTAAGAATAGCAAAAGTGAGAGTGTATCAAGGTAGAGGATGTAAGATCTGCTCTCAGGAAGTCAAGCAAATGGATGTCTCCAGGAAAAGATAAAATTCCTAACTTTTGGTTGAATGCCTTCCCAGAGAGTCATGGACTGCTAACAAAACTTTTTGTAAACGTTTTGCAACAACCTAGTATGATTCCCTCTTGGCTAGTTAATGGTGTTACATTCCTACTTCCAGAAAAGGAAGAAAGAAATGAACCAAAAAATTATGGATCCATAACCTACTTAACAACAAAATATAAAATACTAACATCATCCTAGATTGTATATACCTATACCTTTTTTTAATAAGAAGTGGCGTGTTCCCTAATGAGAAAAATGATGTAAACGTGGGTCCTGTAGTTGTAAAGATCAGCTACTCATCAATATGATGATCTTGGAAGATCGTCACAAACAAAACAAAACTTTTTGGTAGCCTAGGTAGACTATAAAAAAGATTTGGGTAGTCTACCACATAGCTGGATTAAGAAATGTCTGGAAATGTATGAGATTGTACCTACTCTGCGAAACTTCTTTTCTGTAAGTATGAGATCATGGAGAATAAGACTGACCTTGAACAGTGACAATGAATCTCTCAATGCTGGAGATGTAAGAATTTCATGTGGTATTTTCCAGGGTGACTCTTTATTACCACTCCACTTTTGTCTAGCTTTAATACCTCTTTCGAAATTGCTCAATGATGAACAATATGGCAATAAAATATTTGATGAAAATATAAATCATCTCTTTTACATAGATGATCTTTGCGAAGAATGACCAACAACTACAGGGCTCACTAGCAATTGTTAAGCAATTCAGTGATGAGAGCAGGATGCAATTTGGCCTCGATAAATGTGTAAAAGCTACCTTTATCAAAGGAAAAAAATGACAGAAACATCCAACGTTAATCTTGACCAACAGAATGTCATAAAGGAATTAGAACCAGCAGATAGCTACAAATACCTAGGGGTATATGAAGGTGATGGAATCAAACATACAACGATGAGGGAAAGGATCAGAAAAGAATGTTATCGCAAAGTAAGGGCAATACTCAAGATAGAGCTGAATGCAAGAAACAGGATCGAAGCAATCAATACTTTAGCCATACCAGTCGTGACTTACAGCTTCAATATCATTAACTGGTCAATTACTGAAATATGTAATTTTGACTGAAAAATACGAAAATTGTTGACGATGCATAGAATGCACCATCCTAAGGCAGATATAGAACGACTTTCCTTGCCAAGAAAAGAGGGTGGCCGTGGACTTTCACAACTGGAATTAAGAATGAAGATTGCCTCAATTGGCCTAAACACCTACCTGAAAAACTCTGATGACCGGATGTTAAAACTTGTCTTAAAGCATGAAAACAAGAAAGCATCATACTCTGCAACAAAACAGGCAAAGGAATATCTAAGTGAATTCCAAATACAACATATTCCAGAATTAAACGTACTGGAAACAAGCACAGAAAAAGCTAAGCGTATGAAAACCCGTGCCAAAACTGCTGCCTAGGATATTCTTACTGATAAATGGTAAGAAAAACCTCTCAATGAGAACTAATAATACCGATGTTGACAAAACCCTTACCCATCATAGTGTCTTCTGGCTTAAAATCAGAAACAGATGGATTTATCATAGCAGCTAAATATCAACGCCTACCTACAAGGAACTACCAGGCCAACATATTAAAGAACGGTAGTAGCCCGACATGTCGTGTATGTAAACAACAAATGAAACCATGTTGTCTCCATGTGCAGTTTTCTTGCGCCTACAGAGTATCTCAACAGGCATTATAGAGCAGCACAATATATTCGCTGGGTAATTTGCAAAAACCTGGACCTGCTCCATGATAAAAACTGGTGGGAATACAAACCACCTCCAGTGCATGAAAATGATCACATCTCACTCTTCAGGAACTTCACCATTCAAACGGACAGAAAGATAGATGCGAATAGGCCAGGCATTATATTGAAAGACTTCAAACCAAAATCATGCCTCCTCATTCATATGACTGTCCCAATCGACATAAATGTATCTGTCAAGACCTACCAAAAACTGAGCAAGTATAAAGATTTTGAAATAGAAATTGGCAAAATGTGGAACCTTAAGACTAAAACAATATCTGTTGTCACAGTTGCCCTAGGAATGATCGCAAAAGGGGTTGAGTCTTACCTAGCTCAGATACCAGGAAACCCCAAAATGGCAGAAGTTCAAAAGATAGTGCTCTTGGGAACTGCCCATATCCTACGTAATCTCTATGTAATCTCAAATTTTAAAGCAAACTTATAATTTTACGTTTTCTTAAACATTCTCTAGAACAACACTATGTGAAAAACCAAATATATGACACCTTAGGCATAACACCAACTTGAACTTCTAACTTGTCTCTTGAGGTCACCGGGGAAGTTTAAGAGATAACACCGGGGAAGTTTAACATGTGAGTACGATAAATCACTGCTCCGAAACTTATCCAAAAACATCGGAAATAAAGACATCGCATGGAGCCCAAATATAGCTGACAAAGGGTTGGACTATACCCGAGTAAGTAATACTCATTGAAATTTATTCCTATTTTTCCAAATATAATGATGTATTTTAACTTGATACCTCCACTACCCGAACAGCGATCGTAAACACACGTGTTACATCAAAATACAGACCATCCCCAAACCCAAACACCATATACAAAAAATAGCTGACAAAGGGTTGGACTATATCCGAGTAAGTAATACTCATTGAAATTTATCTCTATTTTTACAAATATAATGATGTATTTTAACTTGATACCTCCACTACCCGCACAGCGATCGTAAACACACGTGTTACATCAAAATCAGACCATCTTCGAACCCCAAAACACCATGTACAAAAAAATTACAAACATATTAAATAACACCGGTATTATTTCACCCAAGAATAACAACCGAGAAGTACGTACTGTAAGCTTGTTAAGAAAAAAATACGAAGATATGAACGTGCAAAACAATCTGACAACAGAAATAAACGAACCGGTACCCTACGAAAACGACGACCGTCAAAATAAAGGGCCGGACGTTGTTCCTCATGTCCCGCAAACAAAACCAAAACGGCATAAATGGACACGTGAGGAACACATTTCGATCCTACACGCCTATTTCACAGCAGTACTCTACCCAAAAAACGAAAACGCAACAACACATACATATAAAACATGGAAGAAAAATAATGTAAATATAGACCTCGATAAAACAATGAACCCTAACAAACTAGCTAACATAAGAAGATATATTCTAAAAGCAAAAAAAATATCAGAAATAGAAATAGAGCAATTGAAAGAAAAAATACATCAGGAAAATCTAGATAGTAGTCACACAGCAATGCCAAATAATAATATAAACACTGAGATAGCAAAACACGAGGACAAACGTAACATGCCCGGCAAAAACGAAGTAAACAAAAAACAACAAACCCAGACCGTAGAGATGTATAATAGTGTACAAAAAGCACCAATCCAGAACACCACAGACAAACATATGAATGAAAAGGAAGGCAAAACAAATATAAAGCCTGGAAATAACGAAGGGAAACCTAATAATTACGATACTATGAAAATGAAAATAACCGAAGAACTAAAAACCACAGATCTTAGAATGGACCACAGATTATATCTCCCAAAAATCAAAATAGACAATAAAACAACATCAATAATAAATAGCATAAACCTGGCCGTCACGGAACTAACAACCACAGAAACAACAGGCAATATCACTGAGCTAAATGACATAATATATGCGGCAGCCACTGCAGCCACAAAAGAAGCAGGATACTCACTCAAACCCATCCGAACAGGAGTTCTACCACCCAAACAGACCTTGTGGATAAATAAGATCCAGAACAAAATTAAAAAAAAGAGAAAAGATTTATCGATTCTCAACGAAATTAGTAAACAATCAACACTACTAAGTAACAAGAAGAAAACAAAAATACTGTACAAATACAGCATTACAGAAAAAGACTTACCTGAGGCAAAAGAAAAACTAAAGCAAGACATCCTTGCCAAAGCACAGAGGATCCGCCGGTATGAGAAACGCCAACGTTTCTTTGAACAAAACAAACAGTTCAAATCCAACCCCAAAAAACTCTACCAAGAACTGGGTAAAAATAAAATAGACATTACTTCAGCACCAACAGCAGAAGAACTAGAGAAATTCTGGAAACAAATATGGTCGGTGAAGCAACAACCCCAAAAAAGGACCATTAAAACAACGAACGTAGCACCTGAGCAACTCTGGGCCCCTATAACAACTGAAGAGGTCACCCAGACACTGCAAAGACTAAGCAACTGGAAAGCACCTGGACACGACAAGATCCCCAATTTCTGGTTAAAACACCTGCCAGCAATGCATAAAAAGCTGGCAGAAAACTTTAACAACATAATAGCAGATCCAGAAACAATGCCTGAATGGCTCACAAAAGGGAAAACCATCTTAATCCCCAAATCCACGGAAACGGAGAAACCACAAAACTATAGACCTATAACCTGTCTCCCTACGATCTACAAAGCCTTTACTGCAATAATATCACAGAGAGTGAGTAAACACCTGGAAAATAACAACCTGTTTCCAGAAGAGCAGAAGGGATGCTGCAAGGGCTCATACGGCTGTAAAGATCAATTATTGATCAATAAAGCCATAACTGAAGACAGCCGCAGAAAGAAGAAAGGCCTCAGTATGGCCTGGGTGGACTACCAAAAGGCTTTCGACAGTGTTCCCCACACGTGGATTCTGGAAACACTAGCCATAAACAAGGTGGCACCAATTATCATAAAATACATAGAGCACTCAATGAACAAATGGCAGACAGTGCTACAGCTCCAAACAAAAGAGGGACTTGTGAAAACGAAAGCCATCCCCATTAGAAGAGGAATATTCCAGGGAGACACGCTCTCTCCACTCCTGTTCTGCCTGGCACTCACACCTCTAACAGAATTGCTAAATAGAACTGGATGCGGTTACAAATGCTATGGAAAAACAGTCAGCCACCTTCTATATATGGATGACCTAAAATTATATGCAAAAAACGACAAAGAGCTAGAAACACTACTACAGACAGTACACGGCTTTACCAAGGAAATAGAAATGAAATTCGGATTAGAAAAATGTGCCAAAGCAACCCTGAAAAGAGGAAAATTAGTTAAAAGTAGCAATATAACACTAGATAAAGTCAATGAAATAAGAGAACTAGACGAAAGCCAACCATATAAGTATTTAGGAGTCAATGAACTAGATAGGATACAACATACACAAATGAAAGAAAAAATAAAGAAAGAGTACTATAGACGAGTTAGATCAATACTGAAAACAGAGCTCAATGCTAAAAACAAGATAATGGGTATCAACACTTTAGCTGTCCCAGTTATAAGCTACAGCTACAATATCCTTAACTGGACACTAAACGAACTATGTAAAATAGACAGGAAAACAAGAAAAATAATGACAGGATATAGGATGCACCACCCAAAATCTGACATAGAAAGGCTATATATACAACGCACAGAAGGTGGCAGGGGTCTTATACAGCTAGAAAACTATTATAAAATAACCACCATAGGACTGCAAAAATACCTACTCCAGAAGCAAGGGAAACTAATACAAATAGCCACAAAACACGAGCAAAACAAAAAACTGTTTTCAGTATTTAAGGAAGCTGACAAATACAAACAAGAAATCAATCTACCTAACAAATACGAAGAAGAAGAAGAAGAAGAAACAACAAAAGCTATAAAACAAATGAAATCCAAACTAAAACTAGAACAGCAACGGACCATGATAAAACGATGGCAAGAAAAGCCCCTACATGGTAAATACTGGGCTAAACTAAATGCGAAAGAAATAGACAGAGAAAAATCCCAGCAATGGCTGAGAAGCTCAGGACTCAAAGCAGAGACTGAAGGATTTTTAATTGCTGCACAAGACCAAAGCCTCCCCACCAGAAATTACCAAAAACACATAATGAAAAGAAATATAACAAGTAACTGTAGAATATGTGGAGATCGACAAGAAACAATAAATCATATTATCTCTGGCTGCCCAGTCCTGGCTAAGAAGGAATATATTCACAGACACGACAGAGCTGGGACCTATATACACTGGAAGCTATGCCAACATTATGGAATAGCAACAGAAAAAAGATGGTATAAACGCACGCCAGAAAAGGTCACAGAAAACGAGAAAGCAACCATACTCTGGGATATGCCAATACACACAGATAGAGAAATTAAGGCAAATAGACCAGATATAGTTGTCAAAGATCATGAAGGAAAAAAATGCCTTCTAATTGATGTTTCAATACCAGCAGATGACAACGTTTCTCTAAAAGAAATGGAAAAACTTTCAAAATACAAAGACCTGGAAATAGAGATAACTCGAATGTGGAATCTAAAAACAGAAACAATTCCTATCATAGTAGGTGCCTTAGGTATAATAAAAAAATATTCAGACAAATACATAACAAAAACACCAGGACTTACAAATATATATAACATACAGAAAATTGCACTACTGGGTACTGCACACATTCTACGCAAAACACTTTCAATACAGTAAACATAAGAGCACCACAGCAAACCACAGCACATACCCAAGGCGCACAGAGCTGCGCTCGGTAGTGAAGTGAAAGTACGTTATAAAAATAAAACTACTGAATAATAATAATAATAATAATAATAATAATAATAATAATAATAATAATGATGATGATGATGATGATGATGATGATGATGATGATGATGATGATGATAATGATAATAAAAATATTGGTATGGTGATAATGATGGTAGTGATAATAAGAATAATAATTTGTACCCATATCAGACGGGCAGTCATGATGGTTGTATGGGCTTCGTATATTTGTAACCCAATGTCAATTTGATGGCATGCGTTGTTCTCTCATTCAATAAAAGATAGTAATAAATTTTGGGGAAGGGGACTAGTTGATTATATCGATCTAGTATTTCAGTGGTACTTAATTTATAGATCCCTAATGGATGAAACGTAAAGTCGACCAAAGGCGAAATTTGAACTCAGAACGTAAAGACTGACGAAATACCGCAAAAAATTCCGCCGGATGTGCTAACGATTCTGCCACCGCGCCTCCTTAATAATAATAATAATAATAATAATAATAATAATAATAAGTCAAAATTAAAAGAAGAGTGCCATTTGTCATCTAGTGAACGATATTTCGACATCTCGTGTGTCTTCAACTGGTTCAAAAAATAAATTTGTCAATCTACTTCATTTTGGTTAATATAGAAAGGATTGAGGTAGCTACTCCTGAAGATATAGAGTCAAAATTAAAAGAAGAGTGCCATTTGTCATCTAGTGAACGATATTTCGACATCTCGTGTGTCTTCAACTGGTTCAAAAAATAAATTTGTCAATCTACTTCATTTTGGAGTTACCTCAATCCTTTCTATATTAACCAAAATGAAGTAGATTGACAAATTTATTTTTTGAACCAGTTGAAGACACACGAGATGTCGAAATATCGTTCACTAGATGACAAATGGCACTCTTCTTTTAATTTTGACTCTATATCTTCAGGAGGAGTTACCTCAATCCTTTCTATATTAACCAAAATGAAGTAGATTGACAAATTTATTTTTTGAACCAGTTGAAGACACACGAGATGTCGAAATATCGTTCACTAGATGACAAATGGCACTCTTCTTTTAATTTTGACTCTATATCTTCAGGAGGAGTTACCTCAATCCTTTCTATATTAACCAAAATGAAGTAGATTGACAAATTTATTTTTTGAACCAGTTGAAGACACACGAGATGTCGAAATATCGTTCACTAGATGACAAATGGCACTCTTCTTTTAATTTTGACTCTATATCTTCAGGAGGAGTTACCTCAATCCTTTCTATATTAATAATAATAATAATAATAATAATAATAATAATAATAATAATAATAATAATAATAATAATAATCATCATCATTCTTGCTTTATTGGCCACCATTGCCGAGCACAAAGCAAAGAGAACAATAGACAGACGAGGGACAGTGAGGTTAAACGTGTAAACAGCAAAAGAGAGCGAGATCCACCGAGCGGTGATCAAAGCAACCTCAAGGCACCCCCTTTCCTTCCCACTCCATCCGGCCAACAGGCGCACATTAGAGTAGGTCTTCAACTCTTTCAATCGCGTCCACCATACAACTTCTTTCGTCATAGCCACCAGAAAGAGTAAAATTGCCTTTCCTTCGCGACCATCTTCACGATGGACACGGACGATAGCCGTATCCGTCCTACGCGTGACAATAATTGTTTGACGAAGCTCCACAAGTCAGCAATAAACGGACACTGTACTAGTGCATGCAGAACGGTTTCCTCGCTCTACATGCATCTCAGAAAAGACCGTCTGACTGTACACCCGTACCTGAAGAGCTTATCACGAACCGGCAACAACCCCCACCCCACATCCATCCCAGTTGCACTGCCAAGCCAGGAATTTCTGCGAATTATCCATAGGCCCCCGCCTGAAAGTCCTCCGGAAGAGTCCGGCCAGTTGATCCCTCTCAATGCCTAGAGTCTCTCCGAGATCCTCGACTCTTTTGCCCTCCACTAATCTCCTATAGAACTCCAACGTGGAACTTCCACCGACTGCATTGCCCGACTGGCTGAGAGCTGTGAGTGCTTGGAAACACGCTAGATGCCAAACGCCCTGTCTCGGTCTACGCCTAATCCAGGACTTTAAAGTTTCGGAAAAGCATGTCTAACAAACGGTGACCACACCTGCTCACCGTTAAGGTATCGTCGAAGATGTCGCAGCCTTAGCGCTTGTCTGCACATCATTGGCTACAGCATGCCCAGTCCTCCACGCAATTGGTGCTGACAGCAAATGGACCGTCTGACAAGCGGTACATTTCCCTTCCACAAGAAGCAGAAGGGCAAGCGCAACAGCCTGTTTAGCCACGAAGTGAGGCAAGGGACGACACTCAGGCGGTGGTATATGACAGATTGAACGGACGATACTAAATGATTCCAACAGGTGACCATTTACTTTGACCACTGAACAGATGTCACTGTACATTGCAGCAATCCAGCTTCTGAAAACGGGACTGAAACCAGCCGCCAATACGACAACCTCCAGGTACCGATGGTCGACCCTATTGAAGGCTTTTGACTGATCCAAATTGATCAGGGCCCTACCCATGCCAGATTCTTTACCAACCTTCTCTATGATGTGTCGCATGAGGTGGAGATTGTCGTGGATAGATCTGTGGGGGGTAGCGCAAGTCTGCGCAATCCCACCAGTCTGGCCACAAGCGCCAACTTCTTTGCTAACACCTTGACTAAAATTTTGTAATCCGCATTTGGCACAGTTACAGGCCTAAAGCTATCAACAATGTCTCCCTTGTTCGGACCCTTTCTCAGTAGCGTCACCATACCTCGGCTCACAGACCTGGGAATTCATCCGTTCTGCTGCCAGTTGCGGTAAACATCTACCAAAATCTCACCGAACTATTCTGGCATATGAATACAAAATTCAAAGGGCAGACCATCCAATCTCGGAGACTTCTCCCTCGTGCGACTGTCTAGCGCGTCTCGTACATCTTTCGCTGTTATCGGCATTTCACAGAACTCTACATCGCTGGTCGAAAGCCACGGCAATCCATCGAGGTAGGAGGTGAAGTTCACCTCTGCCTCCGAACACCCGCATACCTCGTACCATTCAGCAAAGTAACGCTGAAATTCCGTACAAATCTGCTTGAACTCGCGTAGCATGCACCCGTCCCGACCCATCAATGACCGAATTGTGGTTTTATTGCTACATTGCGCTTTGGCCACACGGGCCCATCGAACGGCTTTCATTCCCTCCTGTCTTTGAGCACGTGCCCTAGCTCTGACAATGCAGCCTTCATGCTTGTTTGTTGAACAATTGATTCAAAACCAATCTCGCTGCCAGCACATCAGTCCTTATGCCACTACTGAGGGCATCTTCTTATTTCCTAACTAGTTCTCCCACTACTCTAGTGTTCTCTATCACTAATATCCTGTTAAATCCTACCGCTTCTACTCTAACCGCCTATTTTAGGGCTGTCCATCATCGGTTGTTGATGACTGCAGCCGTCAATTTTCGATGGATTAACTTACTAATCAGGTCTCTGAAAGCTTGGCTCGCCGGGACGGACGGATTTAGCTTCGGTATCCGGGGTCCTACCTATGGAGCCTACCTAAGTTGACCATACTGGTCACAAATTTGTGACCCGTACAGCTGACAACTTCAAACTGTGAACAACCTATGCCATCTTTATCTGCTAGCCTACAAAATACCCTGTCTAGGTAAAATCTGGATGATCCAATGCTATTTGCTCACGTCCACATTGGAGTATTCAGAAAATCCAGTTTGAACCTGTCAGCCTGTCAGCCAATTGGAAACGACTGGGCAGGTTTGCGAGGCTTGAGCACCCCACTTTCCTGTCGGCTAGCCGTACTTAATCCACACGTGCATCTAAGATGGCGTTCTAGTTGCCCACTAACACTAAGGAGCGAAACGTCCTAAGAAAGACCTCCAAACGTCTAAAGAAATCCGGCTGTCCCGTTCCAGTTGGTACGTACACAGAGACCAGTCTAAAGGCACTGCCTTCGTTATCATTCACGTCCAGGACCACCATTCTACATTCTGGATCCAGGAAGACCGACCGTATCTCAAAATCTAGGCCTTTTCTGAATAACACCGCCACCCCACCCCATTACCGGTCGACTGAGAGATGCAAAGATCTCATAATCATCGAAAATGGGTGCTAAGGCGAGCGTGTCCGAGATCCTGGTCTCACTGGCAGCTATTACGTCTAATTTTCGCCACTTGTCAGTGAGTAAGCGACCTTGCTTCCATGACGAACCCAAGCAGCGTACATTTATACTGCCCATTCTAAGCAATACTATGGTGGACGATGGGATTGTGTGAAAATAGGAGATAGCTACCTACCAAGGCTTTGTTAATGTGGGGTGTTAATGCCCACTCTGTCCCTCTCGTTGGATATGGGTTTTTTCCCCAGCAGTTCCTTGTAAAGTCTGATACTGAGGTCCTTTTGAAAGTCCCCTACAAACTGGGGATATCTACATTTCAAAATTTTGTATTCGCTTTGAGTAGCTTTGAATATTTTTATATATTCGTGGTTGGTGTGACATAATTGGATTAATTAATATCCATGTGAATGTGTTCTATTAATTCGTTAAATTTTGTGCTTATAGCCCTGAGGTTTATAATGTCTGGTTTATGATCATTTGGTGAAATGCTGTTTATCTGTTGTGTTTGTAGGCTATGTTGTGTTTGTGATGATTGTGGAGGTTGTGGACATTGTGGTGATAGTGGTGGAGATGATGTTATTGTTGCCTGTGTATGTGTAGGTGAGTTTATGCATGGTGTGCTGTTGTTACTGTTCGTTCCCTCCTCCATTTTCTCGTACTTAGCCTGTTTTTTTTTCTGATTATCATTTGTGCTCTTCTGTTTTTTTCTTTCCTTTTTGTGTGATTGTTTGTCATGTCTGTCCCTCCTTATTTACGCCGTTTTCGTTGTCCGAATAGAGGAAGGGGCATTTCTTCCGCAAATATTTGATTATGTCGAGAACGATGAAGATTTTTGAAAACTTTGCGTAAGCAGGTATCGTCAAGCTTTTGGCAAAATTTGATGCAGATTCTCTGCTCAACTTACTCTGTCATGGTCAATGCGGCGATCATACGTTACACATGCTCATTCTAAGCACTGCTGTAAACAGTGGAAGTGAGATAGAACGTTAAAACTTAGTGTGCATGCACAACAGAGTTCCCGGTCAATCTTTGCCAAGCGGCTTTACTCCACGTGCTTCGTTTCTATGGCAACAGTTCGGATACTTATTGGTCAGACTACGTATACGAACTAAAATAAGCCTCCAACCAAACCGTAAATGTGGGAATGAAGAAAAAGAAGTTTGGTGGAAAATAAAAATAATACAATGAATGAACTACAAAAACATAACAACAACTTGGAAAGAAAGAAAAAAGTGAAATCAAGAAGGTGGAGAAATATCAGGAAGAAGAAAAAGTTGCTAAATGTAGTCCGTGAAGAACTGAAACAAAGATTGCAGGCTAAAGTGACAAAGATCAAGAGATATAACCAAAGGATTGAACAGGATAAAATTAACAGATTGTACCAACAAGACCAGAAATGGGTTTATCAACAGATGAATGGAAAGGTTAATATTAGTGAGAGACCAGACGGAGAAGAAAGTAAAAGGTTTTGGAGTAACATCTGGGATAATGGAAGAAAGCATAACAAAGATCCTAAATGGTTGAAGGAATTAAGGTCGGAAAAATATGAAATGAAACAGTAATATTAAAATGACTGAAATGGTAACCGAACAAATAACAAAGATCCTAAAGTGTAAATGCCCTGGACCGATGGGGTACAAGGATATTGGCTGAAAAATTTCCCAGCACTCCACAGAAGACTAACTACGCAAATGTATAAAATTATCAAAAACGGTGTACAAATCCCAAGGTAGCTGACAACAGGTAAAACAACTCTTTGCCAAAAGGATCCCAGAAAAGGCAATGCAGTGGATAATTTATCGGCCTATCACCTGTCTGCCCCTGATGTGAAAGCTGATGACAGGAATAATATATAATTATGCGTATAACTTCCTGGAAAGGAATGACAAGCTGCCAGTAGAACAGAAAGGGTGCAGAAGGAAAAGCCGAAGGACAAAAGACCAACTTCTCATAAACAGAATGGTACTGAACCACTGCAAGAAAACACTTGCTAATCTGGGCATGGTGTGGATCGATTATAACAAAGCGTATGACATGGTTCCCCCTTTTAGAAAAGATTTTAGAAAATCTTGAGCTGGTACAGGAAATCAATGAAAAACTGGAATACAGAGTATTCATGTAGAATACTTCATGTGGAAAACTTCTGGCGAGGGTTAACATCAAGAGAGGTATATTTCAAGGAGGTAGCCTATCACCATTGCTGTTTGTGATTTGTATGATACTCCTGACACAGATAATACTGAAAGAGACTTTGAGGTAGACTTTAAAAAGTGGGGGAAAATTAAATCATGTTATATATGGATGACTTAAAGATTTTTGGAAAGAGTAAACGTGAAATAAATGGCCTAGTTTCAACAGTGCAGATATTCAGTAAGGATATTGGAATGGAATTTGGGACTAAAACGTGTGGTGTGCTTATAATACAAAGAGGCAAAGTAATGTCGTCTGATGGTGTAGAGCTACACGACGGCGAGAAATTCAAGGATACTGAGACCAATTGATATAAAAATGAGGGGATTTTAGAGTACACCAAAATCAAGGAAAGTGAAATGAAGGAAAGATTTAGACGAGAGTATCTCAGAAGGACCAAATTAATTATGGGAAGTAGCCTCAATTGAAAAAAACATGACCAGGGCAATGAATACATGAGCTGTTTCCTTAATGCGATACGGCGCAGGTGTTGTTAGGTGGACAAAGAACAAGCTTGAGGAAATGGACAGGAGAACTAGAAAAATGATGACAAACTAGAAAAAGGATACTGGCAGACAGTATGTGCCTAGGAACAGGGGAGGAAGAGGTCTCATAGGATACATGATCTGTGTTGTCAATGAGAAAAATAGTCTGGGATGGAACATCAAACAGCAGAGTGAATCCTGCTTGCCGCGGTTAGAATCAACAATACAATACCTACCGAAAATGTGATGCACCCGCAAACATTTAAGAAACAAGATGAAGAAGAGTAACCAACTGGAAAATGAAACCAATGCATGGGCAATATCTGAGAGAAATCGAAGGAAAAAGTAGGATAGACACTTGGAGATGCCTAAGAAAAAGTGATCTAAAAGGATATACTGAGGCATTGATATGCAGCGCCCATGAATAACCTCTGAGAACTAATTACACCAAGTTCTAAATAGATAATAGTAAGGAATCGGCCCTTTGTAGGATGTGTGGAATCAGAAACGAAACAATCTCACACATTGTGAGTGAGTGTAGCGAGCTGGCCCAAGATCACTGAAATAGGGGCATGATAACGTGGCTAAGTTTGTCCACTGAAGGCTGTGTGAAAAGTACGGCCTGGAAATGAAACGATGAACCAGAAGGAGCCATCGAGAACAAGAGATATAAGATACTGTGGGATTTTACAATTCAAAGTGACTCCCTAATCGAGTCTCAGAGACCAGATATTGTTGTCGTAGATAGGGCAAAAAAAGAAACCATGATTATAGATAGTGAAATACCTGGGAATGCAAGCATAAGTGACAAAGAACAAGAAAAGATTGAAAATTGCAGACTACTAAAAGACAAAATTATAAGAATGTGGACTATGAGGAGAGAGTCTATCATTCTAGTAGTTGTAGGTGCACTCGGAGCACTAATAACCAAACTCGAAAAATATGTCAGAGAAATCGGAATTGACATGAGAGCAGAGCAAGCCCCCAAACTGCTCTGCTGGGTACAGCTAGGATTTTGAGTTTGGTACTTGGGTGTTGAATGTCTATCACAATAATTAAGAATTAAGTATAAAACCTTATAATATGCGGAAAGAGACCCTGCGAGACCGCTTTCAGAATCAACCAGAGCAAACGGGACCGAGCGCTCTGAGAAGTAAAACAATAATGGTGACGAACGACGGCGATGAATTTACCTTACCTCACTCTATGAGAGACCAGAGAGTACACAGAAACTCTGGTTGCAAAAGCGAAAATTAGGCTGAATCTTGTATCAAAGTTTATAATGTGCCGAAAAAGACCGTATGATACCTCGGAGAGCAGGCTGCTGTCTGCTCTCACCGAATCTGCCAGAACAAGACCGTACATTCTGAGAAGTAGAATAATAATAATAATAATAATAATAATAATAATAATAATAATAATAATAATAATAATAATAATAATAATAATAATAATAATAATAATAATAATGATAATAATAATAATAATAATAATAACAGAAACAATTCCTATCATAGTAGGTGCCTTAGGTATAATAAAAAAATATTCAGACAAATACATAACAAAAACACCAGGACTTACAAATATATATAACGTACAGAAAATTGCACTACTGGGTACTGCACACATTCTACGCAAAACACTTTCAATACAGTAAACATAAGAGCACCACAGCAAACCACAGCACATACCCAAGGCGCACAGAGCTGCGCTCGGTAGTGAAGTGAAAGCACGTTATAAAAATAAAACTACTGAACAATAATAATAATAATAATTAATTCGTGTTATTGGCCACAAGGGGTAATATCAATTAAAGACATATAAGGACAAAGACAGGACGAAGGTTACAAAAAGGTTTTGTCCGAAAAGGTAGAAAAGTTCGTCTAAACAGAGGAAGAAAACGGAGAAAGATATAATAAATAAATAGATAAATAAATAGATAAATAAATAAGTAGAACTCCCAAAGGGGGAGGCGCTTCGAAAAAGGAAAGGTTACACGTGGAAAAACCCATAAAACCACGGGAGCTTGGTCAGAAAAAATAAGAAAGGGGTATAGAGCCCTTTCTCCTTTTACATTACCTTTTTTTTTTTTTTTTCTACAAGTGTATTCTCAGAATTGGTCCGTTTATACTGGCCATTCTTCCAACAGTCACCCATCTTTCAACGAATTTGCTATGAGACAGCACTTCCCTCTCTACTCTCATCTTCCTTTTCAAGTGGAACTTGAAAAAGTTGATGAAGCCTTGGCCAAAGAGGAAAGTGTCTGTCTTTAGCCCTTTCAAACGGGTCCACCATATCACCTCTTTCGCTACAGCCACTAGGCATAGGAAAATTGCCTTGCCCTCCCGGTTAAAGGAGGTCAGCGGGTCAATTCTCACGATGGATTCAGCTGATAGCCGGTCCGTCCTACACGTGACAGTAGCTGTTCGATATAGACCCACAGGTCAGCAATGTTCGGGCACTGGACGAGCGCGTGCAGAACGGTTTCGTCGTCCTGAGCGCACCTCGGGCAGGCCCGGTTGACGGCACTTCCGTGTCGGTAGAGTTTATCTCGAACAGGTAGCGCACTTCGGTAGCACTGCCAGGCGAGGGACCTTTGGAAATTATTCATGGGCCCCGGCCCGAAAGTTCTCCTGAACAGACTGTTTAGCTGATTATCCTCGACGTCTAGAGTTTCCCCGAGAACGTCGTCGCACTTTTCTCCCACTAACCCTCTATAGAACGCTAGAGTGGAGCTACTACCGATCGCACTGCCCGCCTGACTGAGGGCGGTGAGAGCTTGGCGGCACTCGAGGTGCCAAGCGCCCTTTCTCGGTCTACGTTTGATCCAGGATTGCAGCTCTGTTAAAGAAACGAACTGCGGAAAATCGCGTCTGACGAAAGGCGACCACACCTGTTCACCGTCCAGGAAACGCTTGAGATGTCGTAGCCTGAGCGCATGTTTGCGCATCAGCAACCACGGCATGCCAAGGCCTCCGTTCAGCGGTTGTTGACAGCAGATGGAGCGCCTGACCAGTGGTACCTGACCCTTCCACAAAAAGTTGAAGAGCAAGCGTACTATCTTGGTTAACCAGCGGTCGGGACAAGGGACGACGGTCAAACGGTAATAGATAACGGATGCGATGTACGCATTCGCCACCTCCGCTCGACCTTTCAAGGAGAGCTTCCTCTCAGCCCATTACTGGGTGAGGTTGGCCACCCTGTTCGTCACCTCTTCCCAGTTTTTCTCCAACTGGAGGTCCGGACCGAACCAGACCACGAGCAGTTTAACGGGTCCGTCTGTCCAGCACCCTATGACGCTGTTGGACGGCATGGACTTGCCCCTCCAGGTACCTAGTTGCAAGCCCACTGATTTTTCCGCGTTAATTCTCGCACCTGTCACCGCTTCATACTCGTTTAGTGTCTCGCCAATCAGGTCAATATGCCTATGGCTCGACACCATCACGGTGACGTCGTCGGCATAGGCAGACACGCTCCTTCCATATCCCAGATCACGTGGGACGCCCGTCAAAGCCTCCAACTTCCGCAGTAATGGCTCGAGAGTCAATACATACAGAAAGGAGGAGAGAGGACACCCTTGGTGAACCGAACGCGAGATGTTGAACGGTTCCGATAGATGGCCGTTCACCCGTATGACCGAGCAGATGCCGCTGTATAAAGCAGCTATCCACCCGCGGAAGACCGGACCGAAACCAGCTGCCTTGAGAACAGCTGCCAGGTATCGATGGTCGACCCTATCGAAGGCTTTAGACTGATCTAAATTGATCAAAGTCCCACCCGCGCCAGCTTCGTTACCCATCCTCTCTATGATGTAGCGCATGAAATGGAGGTTGTCGTGGATAGACCTGGTCGGCACAGTGCATATCTGCGCCTTGCCGATCAGTTTGCCCACGACAGGCGCCAATCTCTTGGCTAGCACCTTGGCCAAGATCTTCAACTCTGTGTTGAGCAGAGTGATGGGCCTAAAGTTCCCTATAATGTTCCCCTTGTTTGGGTCCTTTCTTAGCAAAGCCACCACTCCTCGACAAACAAAAGCAGGAATTCTCCCGTTTTGTTGCCAGTTGCAGTAGACGTTTGCCAAGACGCACGCAAACAAGTCTGGCATTGACGTATAAAGCTCGTAAGGCAGACCATTCAAACCCGGCGATCTACCTCTCGTGCAGCCTTTCATCGCTTCCTGTACTTCCCAGGCAGATATGGGTCCTTCGCAGCACTCGGCTTCGCTGGTCGAGAGTTGCGGCAGGCCGTCTAGGTACACACCGAAGTCTGTTCCGTCGTACGTCCTACCGTCGTCCCGAACAATTGAGCAAAGTGCTGCTGAAAGGCTGCACACATCTGCTTCGGTTCCGAAATCTCGCAGTCGTTCTGGTCCACCAAAACCGAATGGTCGCTCTGTTCCCACGCTTCGCCTCAACCACGCGGGCCCATCGAGCGGCCTTAGTCCCCTCCCCGCTTACCGAAAATGCTTTAGCTCTGACAACGCAGCCTTCATGCTTGGCGTCAAAGTGTTGGTCGAGCGTCAACTTCGCTGCTAACCCGTCGGTTGCGATGCCTGTCCTAAGAGCCTCGTCTAGTTTGTTAACTAAATCCCGCTCTGTTTTCTTACGTTCTACAGCTAGAGCCTTACTAAACCTAATTGATTCTGCTCTAATTGCCCGCTTCAGGGCGAACCACCAGTTGTTGTTGATGATTGCCCCGGTTAAAGCCCTCTTAACTAATAAACTAATCCGATCTCTGTAGGCTTTGCACGCCGTTATCGACGCGTTTAGCTTCCAGTAACCGGGGCCTTGTCTATAGAGCCTATCTAAGTCGACCGTACAGATCACGAATTTGTGGTCCGTGTAGCCGACTATGTTGAATTGTGGACACCCTATGCTATCCTTATCCGCTGGACTACAGAAAATTCTATCTAAGTACGATCTAGACGACCCGATGCGATTAGTCCAAGTCCACATTGGCACATTCGGGTTGTCTAGTCGATACCTGTCGGACAGCTGAAAGTGTTTGAGCAGGTTGGCGAGGCTCTTGCATCCCCCTTTCCTATTAGATGCTCCAGCACCCACCCTATCGATACGTTCGTCTAGGACAGTGTTCCAGTCCCCAACTAGCACTAAAGTGCGAGAAGTACCTAGGAAAACCTCCAGACGTTTGAAATAATCCGACTGCCCTGCTCCTGTCGGAGCGTAGGCAGCCAATAGTCTGAAAGCAGCGCCATCACTACTATTGACGTCCAGGACCACCAACTTACCTTCCGGATCCAGGAAGACTGCCCTTATTTTCAAGTCTAGGCCTTTCCGAAATAGCACCGCAGTACCTCCACCGCCCGCTCCCGGCCAAAAAGGGCTGCGAGTTCCTGCGGATTGGAGAGCCTGGTTTCGCTAATGGCTGCTACATCTACACTGTAAGACCTCAGGTCGTTCAACAGGTGACATTGTTTCCAAGGCGAGCCGAGGCCTCTCACGTTTATGCTTCCGATTCTGAGAATTACCATGTTTTTTTAAAAAAGGAAAGTATTAGAGGAGAAAAGGCTCTACTTACTGTTTTCTGGTGGGGTGGCTCCCCTGTTTCCGTGTGGGTGTTTCTACTAAATTCCGATAAAGGCTTTGGGAGAAACTTCTCCCTAGCGACCCAACATCATTCGGAAACTTTTCTTTTATTTTATTATAGTTTTCTTTGGTTATTTTTAGTGTGAGTATGTGTGCTGGTGGTGCGTTGTGTAGGGGTATAATGAAAATTGTGGTGTTTGCATTTGTACTGTTTTTTAAAAAGTTTAATAGGTGTTCCTTTTTTGTGTTGATGGCTGTTACGTTTGTGGTGTGTGTGAGTGTTGGTGCTTGCGGTGGAGAAGGTGTTGCTATTTGTTGTGAGTGTGTGTTGTTGTTGCCGATGATGTTGGGAAGCTCACCTTTTTCGCGCCTCCCCTCTTTGTCAATTGTTTCTTTTGTCTTTCTTCTTCGTTTTTTTTTTTTTATTTTTGGTGGTACAGTGTGCCACTTCCCTTTCTCACTATCAGTGCTCGCACAATCCGAGCTGATCTGATCTGGAAAGGGAATGTTTGTCCGATCTGGCGAAGATTCTTTTACAATTTCTGTTGTTGTTGTTGTTGCTGGTTCTGTTGTTGCTGGTTCTGTTGTTGCTGGTTCTTTTATCTTTTTTGGTGTGGAGGTTCTTGGTGCTGGTGTTGGTGTTGGTTTGGTGATGGCTGGAGATGGTGGTGTAGCTTTTTGTGGTGCTGGTGGTGATGGTGTTGGTGGTGTGGAGGCTTTTGGTTGTTGTTGTTGTTGTTGCTGCAATTTTCTGTTTTTGTCTGCCTTCATTCTTTGCTTGTAGATGGGGCAGTCTTTTGTTAGGTGTTTTTCACTGCTGCAGAGGTAGCACTTTGGTCTGCGCCCCTCTACAGCAATGTGTATTCTACTGCCATCCGGCAGGTTTATTGCGTCGGGTATGGTATTTATGCTATCTTGTTCAATCTGAACAAGGAGTTGCATTTCCATGCCCAACCAGTTTTTTTCTTTCACTCTGTTCACCTCCAGAATAGTGGCAGTCTCTTCAATGTCGAAGAGCATAGCTGCCACTAGCCAGGAGATGTTCAGTTCTGGCGGCACATGATTTATTTTTATTTCTGTCACGCGTCGACCAAGGTATGTCGGCACGAGTAATAAATCTTCCGCCTTTAACGGTGTTGTAGAGTGCCGGATGGCATCCTCTTCCGTTGGGAAGCGCACTTCCACTGTTCCAAAGCGCTTCCCTTTGGTTACGAAGCTTTTTTGACCCCATATGGCTTTAGAGCTATCTCCAATCTCTGTGGGGTAGCATTCTCCATCTTTTGGTATTTTGTGTTGAATACCTTGTATACTATTGTTTTTCTTTTCGTTGCTTGTATTAATGCTTGTGGAGTGTTAAGGAAGACATCATTGCCATCCCTTCTTAACAATTCCTTGGCAATCTTTATTTCTGCCATTGTCACTTTGATTTCTTCTGAGCTCTGCTTAGCTGCGGAGGTGAAACCGTTACAATGGCTACTGGTTGTGGTCTTGGTGCTGTTGCTGGTGTTGTTTACTTTGTTTTCTTTGTTCTTTTTTTCTTCCTCCCTCTCCGGTGTAGAAGCAATGGTGGAGGTGAGAGCTGGGAAGTCAGCGGCAGAGAGTCTGTTAAACAGACCTGAATCAGAAACACTGTCCGCTATGGCGTCAACTGGGCGGGGTGGAATGTGACTTGACCTGTCATTCTTTTTGTCGAGGAGTGATGCAGAGAGAAGAGAACAGCTGGCTGCTCTTTTCAATGACATTTTGCCATTTATGGCATTAACTGGGCGGGGTGAAGAAAGACTTGACCCGTCATTCTTTTTGTCGGGGAGTGATGCAGAGAGAAGAGAACAGCTTGTTATTTTTTTTCCCGACATTTTTCAGATATGATACGTGTGAAATGTGAAAATGGAAGTTTTTCAAACGAACAATTCACCCCTAAATGGGGGAAATCTCGCCTAACCGACTAGCTCCGCAAGAACCTAGTCGGCTTGGCTACAACAATATATAAAAATTAAAACAGATTTCAAAAGATTTCCGGGTAAAAACGGCAACAACTTACAGAGCTTCGGGAGACACGTCCATCCGCTTGAAAGGCAATAATAATAATAATAATAATAATAATAATAATAATAATAATAATAATAAATGCTCTGATGTAGTACCAGGCAGTGACTGTCATGGCTTCTCATCTGTTGTCTTGGTATAAAAGATGGGCTACAGCAAATATTCTGCTCAATACCACAGATTTGCTTGTTGGTTGTTTGACATTAAACAATTGAACCTTAGTGGCTGACGGTATGTGCATCTCTGATCATGAGCAGAAGTAGTGGGGGAGCATCATAGCCATGTGTTGAGAGGAATTCATTGGGGTTTGAATAATTCACCATTGGAAACATGGGTGTTTTGTTCAACATCCTTAAACAAACCTTATTCAGGGACCTTTTGAGCGTGATGGGCTACTCGACCTAAAGAAAATTCTAACTGGGCCCCACCTGCTAGGTCATGCGCTGTTTATCTTGATATGAGATCACTATGTCATGCACATATACTTGTGTTGCATGTGCCTGGTGTACCCTTATCAGACAGGTAGTCATGATGGGTATAATGGGCTTCGTATATTTTACCTTAGTGTCACTTTGATGGCATGCACTGCTCTCACACTCGATAATAAATAATAATATTCTGCTCAATACCACAGATTTGCTTTCAGTTGTTTGACCTTAACCAGTTGAACATGTCCCTTGGTGGCTGACAATATGTGCATCTCTGATCACGAGCAGAAGTAGTGGGTGAGCATCATAACCGTGTGTTCAGAGAAATTCTTTGGGGTTTGAATAATTCACCTTTAGAAACATGGGTGTTTTGCTCAACATCCTTAAACAAACCTTATTCAGGGACCTTTTGGCGGAATAGGCTACTCGATCGGAAGAAAATTCTAACTGGGCTCCACTGCGCTGTTTATCTTGATATGAGATCACCATGTCGTGCACATATGGTTGTGATGCATCTGCCCAGTATACCCTTATCAGATGGCTAGTCATGATGGGTATAATGGGCTTCGTATATTTTACCCCAGTGTCACTTTGATGGCATTCACTGCTCTCTCACTCAATTATAATAATAATAATAATAATAATAATAATAATAATAATAATAATAATAATAATAATAATAATAATAACAACAACAACAACAACAACAACAATAACAACAACAACAACAACAACAATAATAATAATAATAATAATAATAATAATAATAATAATAATAATAATAACAATAATAATAATAATAATAGTAATAATAATAATAATAATAATAATAATAATAATAATAATAATAATAATAATAATACTTTATAATATAGGCCTAGAATTTGAGGGGAGGCGGATGGTCGATCACATTGAGCCAGTAATTGATTGGTACTTAATTTATCGAACCCGAAAGGATAAAAGGTAAAGTCGACCTCGGCGGAATTTAAACTCAGAACGTAAAGAAGGACGAAATACCGCTTAGCATTTCGCCCGGCTGCAAGTGATTTTGCCAGCTCATCGCTTGAGCAAAGAATCCGTCGGTATGAGAAACACCAGCGATTCTTTGAACTAAACAAACAGTTCAGCTCCAATCTAAAATGGTTCTACCGAGAACTTAATAGAGATCAATACTGCACCAACAGCAAAAGAGGAATAATTTGGAAAAGAAGTATAGTCGGCGAAGGAAAAAACCCAGAAAAGATCTATTAAAACAACGAATACAACATCTGAAAAAATCTGGACACCTATAACAATGAAAGAGGTCACTCCGGCACTACAAAAGCTAAGCAACAGGAAAGCACCCGGGCACGGCAAGATCCACAATTTCTGCCTAAAATATTTAACACGAATACATAAGACGCTGGCCGAAAAATTCAATGAGATTCTAGCAGAGTCAGAGACAATAACCTTCATGGCTCACAGAAGAGAAAACCATCCTAATCCCCCAAATCCACTGGAACGATAAACTCACAAAACATCAGACCCATGACATATCTCCCTACAATTTACAAAACATTGACTGCAATAATATCGCAGAGAATGGGCAAACAACTGGAAGAAAACAATTTGTTTCCAGAAGAGCAGAAGGGATACTGCAAAGGCTCACACAGCTGTAAATATCAGTTATTGATCAATAAAGGTATAACTAAATACAAAGATAGCTGAAGGAAAAAGAAGGATCTAAGTATGGCTTGGATCGATTATCGAAAGGCTTTTAATAGTATTACCGACACATGGATCCTGGAAACTCTAGTCATTAATAAGATAGCACTAATTATAATAAAATATATAAAACATGTCATGAATAAATGGCAACCAGTGCTGTAACTCGAGACAAAAGAATGACTCCATTAGCAGATAAAGATTAAAAGGAGACGCACTCTCTCCGCTCCTTTCCTCCCTGGCACTGAACTTTTATCTGACATGCTAAACAGAACTGGATGTGGATACAACTGCTACGGTAAAAGAATCAACCAGCTCTTATATATGGATGATCTAAAACTGTATGCTACAAATGACAAACAGTTGGAAACATTACTAATGATAGTTCATGGATTTAACAGAGAAATAAACACACTAGATAAAGGAAATGAAAAAGAGAATTTGACTAAAGCCAGACATACAAACACGAAGGAATCAATGGACTAGATACGATACAACACATACAAATGAAAGAGAAAGTAAGGAAGAAATACTGTAGACGAGTTAGATAATACTTAAAACAGATCTCAATGTGAATAATAAAGTAATAAGTATTAATTGTCTTGTTGTCCCAGTTATAAGTTACAGGAATATAAAATCATGACGGAATTTAAGATTCGCCACCCATAATCTAACATACAAAGATTATTTATACAATGAATTGAAAGTGATAGAGGCCTTTTACAACAGAAAACTACTATGAAATAACCACCATAGAATTACAGAAATATCTAATTCAGAGACACGGAAAACTTGTACAAATGATCGTAAAACATGAACAAAACGAAAAAAAGTTTTATGTCTTTAAGGTAGCCGAAAAATGCCAGAAAGAAGTTATAATACTGACAACTATGAAGAAAAAGAGTAAAAAACAAAAGCTGTAAAGGAACTGAAATCTAAACCAAAACTGGAACAACAAAATACCAGGACAAAATGATAGTAAGAAAAACTCTTACATGGAAAATAATGGGATAGGCTAAGCAGAAA
Organism: Octopus bimaculoides; assembly: GCF_046866305.1. Classification (NCBI taxonomy): domain Eukaryota; kingdom Metazoa; phylum Mollusca; class Cephalopoda; order Octopoda; family Octopodidae; genus Octopus; species Octopus bimaculoides. The sequence continues at coordinate 37,129,021 of NC_142939.1, forward strand.
AGAAACAGACGAAGCAAAATCCAAACAATGATTGAGAAGCCCAGGACTCAAGGCAGAGATTAAATGTGTTTTAATTGCAGCACCATGTCAAAGCCATCCCGCCAGAAACCACCTGAAACACATAATGAAGAAAAAATACAAGTAACTACAGAATATGTGATGGTGGGGTAGAAACAATAAATTATATTGTTTCTAGCTGCCCACTACTGGCTCAGAAGAAATATATCCACAGACATGACAGAGTTTGGGCCTATATACACCTGGAACCACGCCAACACTATGAAATGACAACAGAAAAAAGGTGGTATAAGGATATCCCAGAAAAGGTATCAGAAAATGTCAAAGCAACCATAATCTGGTATATACCAATATACATAGATAGAGAAATGAAGGTTAATAGACCGGATATAATTGTTATAGATCACCAACAAAAAATGCCCTTTAATCTCATAATACAAAGAGAGAAAACTCGAATATGGAGTAAATAGAGAGAGAACCCGAATATGGAGCCTAAAACCAGAAACAATCCCAATAATAATAGGTACATTAGGTATGATTAAAAAATATACAAATACATAACCAAAGGATCAGGGCTTATGAATATATATAACGTACAGATAATAGCACTACAAGGGAACTTACACATCCTACGTAAATCACTTTCAGTACAGTGAAAAATAACAACACCAAAACATACCACAGCTCATACCCAAGGCACACAGAGCTGCGCTCCGTAGTGCAGTTAAAGCACGTGATAAAGGTAAGACAACTGCATAGTAGAAGTAGTAATAATAATAATAATAATAATAATAATAATAATAATAATAATAATAATAATAATAATAATAATAATAATAATAATATCGCAGTGAATAGCAAATAGCTTAGATGTGTGAAAGCGAGCTGCCGCGAAGATACATCAAATCTGAAGCCATCACGAAGCAGGAATTAAGAATCCGCAAAAACAATGAAAGATATTTGGGCTTTTGGGGGGTATAAATACCCAAAACGGTACAAATGGGAAAATACTTCGAAAATAACTTAACCCTGAAAGGGAAGAAACTCTAACATTTCCATTAGACATATTATGATGGGCAAAGTATTTCTAAATGAAATTACTTTAAAAATACGGTAAATATTTCGTAAAAGACCCTTTCGTAAACTCGGTGTGAAATAATTTTTTTTTTCTCCATAGGTTTCTTTCAAGTGCATTCAACGTATCTCACCTCCAAAGATTTGGCTGCTATTTCTAGCACGCCATGCTACCATTTAACAGCTATTTACAAGAAAGGACCTGAAATACCTGTTAAGTGGTAGTCGCAGGGCGTGCAAGGAATAGCAGCCAGATCTTCCCTTTTCTGAGGAAAGGAGCAGTTTCCGCGTGATTTCGATCACAATCCTTGAAAGCATGCAAAATAACATGGAAAAGAAAAAAAAACATGAAACAAAACTCTGTTGCTGAAAAACTCAGATTTTCCCAGTGACCTAACGGGTCACAGGTAGTCTAGTATATATATATATATAAAAAATAGCCTCCCTCAGATGCGCCACCACAGCAACACGTGTCTGAAAATGTAAACACATGGACTGCAGTACTTCTGTACGAAAACTGAAAACCTATGAGTAAAATTTTAATTGCATATGCAACCACTTTCATCTGTTTATGACTTGCAACGTTTATATCATTAAAATCATTCCATATTTTTAACTTTCACTTCATTCCTTTTCATCGTTTTCCATTTTCTTTCTTACGTCCTTCACTTGCCATATTGGGTAGCTGGAAATCCGAAAATATTCTAGTTCTTTTGTATAAATATATTTTTGTATATCTGCCTCGTGGTGAATGTCAATAGAAATTAGGTTCTTAGAATGTACATTAAATTTTATTTCACCTGCGTGGTGCATACTGAGATTGGTAAGTGCAAATATAGAAATAATAACGCTAAAAACACAATTATACGTATCTATCTGCCTATCTACAAACACACACTTTCGATATTTTTTCTTTTAGTCATTGAACTTCGGCAAAGCCTGAGGTACTGTCTTGAACAAATCAACCTTAGTATTTATTTTTATAAAAGTCTGGTACATATTCTATTGGTCCCTTTTGCCGAGGCGCTAGGTTACGGGGCTGTAAAAATACTAACACTGGTTATCAAGTAGTGGAGTGATAAAATACAAAGACATACACGCACATATATACGCATATGTACAACGGATTGCCACATAGCTTTTTCGACCAAATTCACTCACAAAGCATTGGTCGGCCCAGGCTATACTTGAAGACACTTGCCTAAACTGTCATGCAGTGGCACTAAACCGCAACAATGTGGTTGCAAATCGAAGTTCTCAACCGCACTGCCATGCCTGCGTATTTATACATATGCATTTACATACGCAAATATCCATATATGTGCTTATATCTATACACAAGCTTACATACGTACATATGAGTACACAGATATGTGTATAAAACTAATCTATGTAAGGTTGCAGAGAAATGAGCACCTTGGTATTAGCCATTCAACCATAAGGTTGAAATGAATTTATATTCTCTTATTCAAACTGATTCATTCACATGAGCGTGATAATAAAACACAAATATAAATATTTCATTCATTGTCAACCATAGTCCTAGAAAACACAACGTCGGCAAACGTTACCTTCCAATTCTATATCAATCATCAAATTTCTAACAAATATTTAAAGAAGCACAAACTACCAACCGCTAAAGGCAACTTCCCAACCTTGAAAGACTCAACAATAGTGAAATTTATATCGAAGAAAGAAATCTTGCGGGTAACAAACTGTGGAGACCCCTTTGTGAGGCGTGTGAAATAATTGAACAAGGAACAATCAAAAGATTCGAGAATGGGAAGGAATTGAAGGTGAATGCAACCATAAATTCCAAAACGTATAAAAGAAAATAATCAACTACGAAAATCAGAAAAAGAATATTCTTTAGGAATCCTAAATCCTAAACTAAACCGGAAATAGTCAAAAGTATGACTAAAATCAAGTTCCTCTTTACAGATTACTCCATAACATGTTAACTTGAAAAGTTGAACAACGAAAACTTGATTCAAAAATATTCGTGTCATTGTGCTTTTTAATATTTTCTAGTTAAATATATCTGATATGATATAATATTTCGGAATATAAAAATTCCTAGCGATATCTGAAGAAGGAATTTTTATATTCAGACTATGAATAATTAAATTATAACAGTTATTATACTCACTCTGCATTGTTGTGCCATTCAAGACACGTTATATTTCACAAACAATGCACAATGCTTCAATACTCTCCTATCTCTAGTTAATAGCTTTTATGCAAATCTTTAGAGAGAGAGAGAGGGAGAGAGAGTGACAGAGACAGACAGACAGACGGTCAAACGATGGAAGGGCGGACGGGCGGCTGGACAGGCAGATGGTGGACGGACGGGTAAACAGACGCATAGATAGATAGATAGATAGATAGATAGATAGATAGATAGATAGATAGATAGATAGATAGATAGATAGATAGATACCTGTTATAATGTACTCTTGTAGTTTTGTCTGGAAATTACATCAAAGATTGATTCATTCTAATGGCTGAAAGCAGAGAAACTAAAAAAGATTTGAAACACTTCTCATTCGAAGTAAGTAAAAAATATTCAACTCACGAACTCCAATTTTCAAAAAAAATTAATAAAGGAAGTCAAGAGCTAGAGACGGGCACTTACTATAAACCAACGGAGTCTATTCAATTCATGCCATCCATTCAATTCACACCAGTATAAATGTCCCAAGTAACCTAGCCAAAAAGATTTGTAACAAAGTGCCTGAAGCAAATATCCGCAGTGAAGGAATTATCTTCCGTTCTTAATTAATAACTGTGTACAATGAGACAAGGAATTCAGTATCCGGGAAATAAGACAAACAAACAAACAAAAAGAAATCAAATGAAGCTTCATTTGCAATTCCTAATACAAAGCCCTCTGCAACGTCATATTCCAAAACATACGTATACTGAAAATAGACCCCAGGCTGAAGCAAATTCTCCAAAAAATACCATCAGGAAGCCTAGTGAATGAAAAAGTAAAGGTTAAACTTCATAAAATAACAAAGCAAATAGTAAAAAGTTCACAAGATCCAACTATGCTATGTCTTTTTATCTCACAGAAGAAGCAGAAGTCTGTTTCAAACAAGGACAACCTTTCTCAATAGAAAATGACTTCTTTCACGTGTGCATCTCAAAGCCTTATCGATGCAATGACATGATACAGGTATAGAGAACATTTACATTGGACCGACAGAAGGAACCTTACGACAAAACATGACACTCTCCAACTATGCGTCACTCACATGTAGCCTAGATACCACACATCTAAGTTGTGTTGCTTCCATAAACAATGAACTTAACATAATTTTTCAGTAGGACGAAGCCTTGTTCCGTTTAACAGCGAAAAGTGTTCAAACAATATTCGTATCAAGGAAACACCGCTGCATTACACTTTGAATCACACGAATGACATGAAAAACACTCATTATTATCTCTTGACTATGTAACCAAAGGTTCGAAATACTGGAATCTTTCAGCCTGTGTCCGTCTGCGGTAATGATGTCTCTTTGGAGTCTGATAAAGAGAAGGTTTCTCTTTTGCTCAAGTGTAAATCAATCTGTGCAGCTGTAATTTCCACACTTTACTAATTAATTCACTTTATTCAAGAAGATCAAATTCTAGAAAGAATACTAACAACGGAAACATTTTTAAAAGGCCTTCGATACGATTCATTTTCATAACTAATGCAGATTAAACGAGTACTTTGAGTTACTGTAGACTATATTGAAGAAATTTACAATTTTCCGTATATATTTGATTACATATATATATATATATATATATATATATATATATATATATATATATATATATATATATATATATATATATATATATATATATATATATATTTATATATATATATATATATATATATATATATATATATATATATATATATATATATATATATATATATATATATATATATATATATATATATATCATCATCATCATCATCATCGTTTAACGTCCGCTTTCCATGCTAGCATGGGTTGGACGATTTGACTGAGGACTGGTGAAACCGGATGGCAACACCAGGCTCCAGTCTGATTTGGCAGGGTTTCTACAGCTGGATGCCCTTCCTAACGCCAACCACTCAGAGAGTGTAGTGGGTGCTTTTACGTGTCACCCGCACGAAAACGGCCACGCTCGAAATGGTGTCTTTTATGTGCCACCCGCACAAGCCAGTCCAGGGGCACTGGCAACGATCTCGCTCGAAAATCCTACAGGAGCCAGTCAGGCGGTACTGGCAACGGCCACGCTCAAAATGGTGCATCTCATGTGCCACCCGCACAAGAACCAGTCCAGGGGCACTGGCAACGATCTTACTTGGCTTGCCGGGTCTTCTCACGCACAGCACATTTCCAAAGGTCTCGGTCAGTAGTCATCGCCTCGGTGAGGCCCAATGTACGAAGGTCTTGCCTCACCACCTCAGCCCAGGTCTTCCTGGGCCTACCTCTTCCACGGGTTCCCTCAACTGTTAGGGTGTGGCACTTTTTCACGCAGCTATCCTCATCCATTCTCACCACATGTCCATACCAGCGCAATCGTCTCTCTTGCACGCCACAACTGATGCTTCTAATGTTCAGCTTTTCTCTCAAGATACTTACACTCTGACGGGTATTCACATTGACATTACACATCCAACGGAGCATATTGGCTTCATTCCTTGCGAGCTTACGTATGTCCTCAGCAGTTACAGCCCATGTTTCACTGCCATGTAGCATGGTTGTTCGTACGCATGCGTCATACAGTCTGCCTTTTACTCTGAGTGAGAGTCCCTTTGTCGCCAGCAGGGGTAAGAGCTCTCTAAACTTTGCCTAGGCTATTCTTATTCTAGCAGCTACACTTTCAGCGCACCCACCCCCACTACTAACTTGGTCGCCCAGATAGCGGAAGCTATCGACTACCTCTAGTTTTTCACCCTGGAATGAGATAGAAGTTGTTTCCTGTTTGTTTGCAGTCTTTATTGCACCTATACATATACATATATAGATGTCACCTCGCTTAACAAGCGCGTAAATAAATCATCTTTAGAACGAGCTAGAAAAGATCTACCCAAATTCTTCTCTAGCTTAAACCTCACAAAACTAATGACTTTTTAGACGTAACTCAAAACTTAGAAACCTCCCAATACTCCCCTTATCACAAACCTAACTAATACCTTAAATACCTAAACATTCATTCCATTCACCACAAATCCACCTTTCATAACATAGTCAAGGGTATCTCGATCCATATATCTGACCTCTCTTCCACTGAGGAAATTTTCAATAACCACGCGCAATATTACAACCAAGCGCTCACTGCCAGCGGCTTCTCCCAACAAATAAAATACATCCCTAATACCGGGCTCAAACAACATATATCTCAAATCACATCGCAATGGTACACCAACAATCAGCATCACAACAGACCACATATTCCCTTTGAAAGAACCCCGGTGGAACTCACATTAAGACAATCTAAGCCCCGCACGCACACATATGACACTAAGTCAAAAGCTTTTTCTCTCTCTCTCCTTTTTTTCTTCTTTCTTTTTCTCTCTTTCTTCCTCTCATTTTCTCTTCCTGTTTTACGTTTGACCTTTCTCTTCTTTCTAATCATACACATCTCTCCTCCTTCCATCTATCTATAATTACTAACAATACATTCTCAAATTTTCGTTCACTCTCCAAAACTATTTCGAACGAGCAACACTGATTCCACGGTTCCATGCTTTGAAATGACTAAAATATGAACTGCTACTGGAACTTACACACCATGCACAAGAAACTTTTTTTACCACTTCTATACACCATTTTACTCGAATAAGGGAACTGCAACTACAATACCTTTATATATCTTATTTCTACTTTCATTCCCTTATTTCCCTCTCTATTCCCTGTCTTTTCCACAATAATTCGAACTCAAATATTTTCTCACGCAGTCCCTGATGAAGGGATATCCAGAATATCCCAGAAATATCCCAGAAACAGCTGTAAGACTATTTCATTATAAATGTCCTGAAAACTCCTCTCAGCCTTGGATTTGTTATCTCATTCGGTCTAATATGTGTGTGTGTGTGTGTGTGTGTGTGTGCTTGTGTGCGTGTGTCTATATATGTATATGTATACACACACATACACACACACAAATATATATATACTTATACAAGTATATATATAATATGAATATATATATCATATATATATATATAACTATATATATTATATATACACACACACGTGTATATATGAATCAATTTAATCCTCCAAGCGCTCACCATGGTAAAGAGCAAAAGACAACCCAAATATACGAAAAGTCTCCTAACACAAGCCCAAGTACACTCGACAACAACACTGAAGCCGTCAGTAAAAAAATGCTGAAGACCTAACTATGGAATATGCGCCAACCTAATTGAGGGATTGGACTTCTCTTTCAAACAGAATTAACGTTTTACAGTTAAAAACAACTTCACATGTGCTTCAGAGAACCTAATATATGTATTAACTTGCTCTAGGGGTAGAGAGTAATACATAGGCCAAGCCAAAAGCTCTACATACATCCCAGATCAAAATTCGAGAATGCAGAAAAATATCATTCAGCGAACACATCGACATTTGCGCCACTAACAAACAACTCAGCTTCAGAACTTTACCCCTCGATAAATTCAGGGACAATGCAGCCTGCAGTCAGCGCATTAGCAAAGAGTAATATTTTATCACAAAATATAAGCTTCTTTTGAATGCGTCCACCACACATGACACTATTACAAGGGCCTTAGAATAATACCCATGCAAATATTAAAATACGATAAATTCAGAACAGTCACTATTCAGAACAATTCTAGTCACTACTATTACAACCACAACAGGTCACTTTTAGGTCACTTGACCATTTAAGAGGGCTCCACCAACATCTTACTACTGTCATACCATTGCCGCATTTTTATTATTCTTTCTCTTCTTCTTCTTCTTCTTCTTCTTCTTCTTCTTCTTCTTCTTCTTCTTCTTCTTCTTCTTCTTCTTCTTCTTCTTCTTCTTCTTCTTCTTCTTCTTCTTCTTCTTCTTCTTCTTCTTCTTCTTATTATTATTATTATTATTATTATTATTATTATTATTGTGTGAGAGGGCAATGCATGCCATCAAAGTGACACTGGGGTAAAATATGCGAAGCCCATTATGCCCATCATGACTACCCGTCTGATAAGGGTACACCAGGCACATGCATCACAACCATATGTGCGCGACATAGTGATCTCATACCAAGATAAACAGCACATGACCCCGCAGGTGGGGCCCAGTTAGAAATTTCTTCAGGTCGTGTAGCCCATCCCGCTCAAAAGGTCCCTGAATAAGGTTTGTTTAAGGTGAATTATTCAAACCCCAAAGAATTCCTCTCAACACATGGCTATGATGCTCCCCCATTATTATTATTATTATTATCATTATTATTATTATTATTATTATTATTATTATTATTATTATTATTATTATTATTTCCCTCCTCTTCCTCCACCTTCCTTTTCTTCTTCTTCTTCGCCGCCTCCTTCCTCAGCTACTACTGCTACTTAAACAATCAAAACCAAGAATTCAAATCAAATATTCTTTTAGGACTGCTACTACTTACTACCTGCTACCAAGCCTTCACAAGAGTAAAAAAGAGAGACAGACAGCAAGAAAAAACGAAAATGTCCTTTGCATTTGAAAAATATGGCAATATTTTAAAAAAACATTACATTTAATTTTTCCACAATCTAATTGTTTTTCATGCTTTACTCTAATTTGTAAAAGTTACAAAGACTGTAACCGGTACTAAAATGTCCTTCATGATAAAATTACATTTGCATTTTCTACCTTGTTTTATTTTCCTTGGATAGATAGATAGATAGATAGATAGATAGATAGATAGATAGATAGATAGATAGATAGATAGACAGATAGATAGATAGATAGATAGACAGACATATATGCATAAAGATATATATATATATATATATATATATATATATATATATATATATATATATATATATATATATATATATATATATATGCTCGAAATGACAGCTGATGCGGGGTCGTTCTTTGTGTTACTTGTTCTGCTTTCAATTTTTTCTTTCTCTCGTTGTTCGCGTATTTAACTCGCTTGTTTTTGTTCTTTATGTTGTTTACTGTTGGTGACGTCCTGTACCAATATATGCATATATATATATATATATATATATTATTTATATTATATATATATATATATATATATATATATATATATATATATATATATATATATATATATATATATGTATACACATACATATGTGTGTGTGTGTGTGTGTGTGTGTGTGTGTGTGTGTGTGTGTGTGTGTGTGAGTGAGTTTCGGTGTGTTTGTATGCGTATGCATCATCCATGCAGAATATGAGATATACACACATAAGGCATGCACATACACATGTATATGAATGTACATGCATAAAGGTCGGTATACTCATGAATACATGAATAAATGCATACATAAATATAGACGAATATATGTATGCATTATTTCTGTTTGTCTAAGCATTTTCAGCATCATGTTGAAAGAACCTTATCTTCATAGCATACCCACTTTGGTTTATTGTCACCGAACGGTTGAAATTGTTGTTTTCATTTTCACTCAAACGAAGAAGTAATATTTTATAGCATTGAATTCTTTCAGTCATTTTATTTCAGATATTATCCTTTGAAGATGGCTGCCAGCAATATCTTAGTGATGTACCTTTCTTTTACAACTGGAACAACAAGACAACGTAAATATCGCTCAGACGATATCCAATGGCATTAATCAAAATTTTTTTTCAGGTTGTGCATTCTTTCAAAGAGTTTGTCAATCACTCATTTACTGACCATTTCACCTACTTCAATGTTGAAATATATATGAAAATAATACACCAACTCGATACCAATATTTCTTGTGAATCTATTTATCACAGCAACATTATCTTGTACGTTAATAAAGCTTGAAGACATGTATTAACTATGAAAGCGTGATCTATCATTTGCCTGTCGCATTAATACTGAAATGCAAAGAATATTCTTCTTACTTCAAAATATTTGCAGAGTAAAATTTTTTCATAGATAGCTTAAGATTTTTATGCACAACGTAACCGTGCATAGATATTGATTATTGAACAGGCATTCTTCTTAGAAATAAACACCGGGAAGCCTTTTATAAAAATATTCAAACATCAGTCTACCAATATCTATACGTTGTTTTCTACTATTTTCTACTGGCGACTACAATCAGCACAGCGATTTTCTACCAAACGTTATACCGCCGAATTATCAATGAAACTATTTCTACCATGGAATTATTTTCAATTAATGATCCGATTCGTAATTCAATTGATTGCCATTCACAACCTTTCCTCCCATCTGCATTCTGTTTTACAGTAATGATCACTCAACGACTTTAGACCAATGATTAACCAAAACTTTCTGTTAATGACTGTCTGAATTATTTATCATTTAACATAGCTCTATCTGAGCACAAACGATAGTACGAACATCACCAACCATTACCTACTAAAACGCAAGCTACACATTTTATCCGTCTCTGAAAGGTGCTCTCAACTTGATATCAGAAACAAAATTTCTCGTATTTCAAACTTAGAACTTGACTTACCAATTCATTTAAGTTCATCTCTTGTTACTACCGCTCTCTCAACCAGCAAATGTTTTCTGTACTAAATTTACATCTTGAAATATAAAATAATTCATCTCTAGAGAATTAAAGTTGAATTGGTTAAAACAAGAGCAAAATTATCTATTATTTATTTGAAGACCAAATTGCGTATTTATCTAGTTATTTAGAAAATTTCAATGATAGCTGTAGTTACATCAATGTTTGAAAGGTGTATGGCAGCCATTCGAATTCAAATGTTTCAGTCATAGAAAAATTATCAGCATTTGTAGAAATCACTCGTAGTTATTGATAGCGTGTGTATACCAATTGATAAGTTATTCAATCAACTAATCATTTATAGAAACTTTTGGTAACATACTGGTCGAAAGTCAGAAATTATTGCTGTATAAATGAGGGCACATCGAACGAATTAGGAATCGGATAATTAGTTAGAAATAATTCTGAAACAAGTGAATATAAAGATCTAATTTTCTGAAAAATATGTGACAGTGAAGAAAGAAATTGTTGCTGACTAAGTACTTTTGATCACAGATTGATGAATCAGGGTTAGGTATGGTCACATGAGAACAAGAACAATAAGACCAATAACAATTTAACAACTTATTCTTGACCAGAGTTATCTCTCGCACGAGCCAAAACGCCTAAATTAGTCATTGATCAAATGTCATTTTCTTTCTGCATAAGTTTTTCTAATTAGATTTGAAATAGTTCTTGCATTTGTATGCAATGGTAATTTTAATGGGTAATAATTTTAATGTTATCAGTGAAATCAAACTCTCCGACCGACGAACTTTCATGCCCATTTCCGGTGGATACAAGATTTACTTGTCAATCGGGAATGGTGAGGATGGAACAGTGGTGTTGTGATGGAGACGTCTGGATCTGAAGATAAGGAACCCAGAAGGTAAGTCGTTAGTCCTCGCTGTGATCATTAGTGACGTGTGTGCCTTCAGACTGGTGGCTGCTCTGACGGGCAATACAGCCAGATTACTTTAGACGTCTGGAGGTTTTCCTGGGAAGTTTTCAACTTTTAGTGCTGAGAGACTGGAAAGACATCTTGGAGGCACATTTGGATTGTGTGGGGCTACCTGTTCGAAGAGATGGATGTAAAAGCCTCGCAGACCTGCTCAAACATTTTTCAACTGCCTGACAGGTACCGACTGGATTTCTCAAATGTGCCAGTGCCATGAACGAACCGCATCGGGTCATATAAGTGGTATCCAGATAGAATATTCTTTGGCCGGAATATAATCGTAGTAGTTGATAGAAGTTGTCCACTTTTTTTAAATCGTCGGCTACTCCAACCACAACTTTTGATCTACACGGTCAACTTCAATAGATTTTATAGGCATGGACCCGACTACTGGGATCTGAACGCGTCACTCCCGGTTGGCCAAGCTTACATAGACAGGATTGGAGAATGAGTTAAGCGGATGTTGACGGGTCAATCGTCAACATCAAGTGATTTTTTCCCTGAAAAGGGCATTTAGAGAAGAATCGATTGTGTTTAGTAAGGCATTAGCGATAGAAAGGAATAGAATAGAAATAGAGAGAAACTTAGGAACTTAGAAGAAGCGCTTAAGAAAAACATCGCAACCTAAGAGATGGTGGTGAGATTGGCTCTGAACTAATTCTTCAACGCTAAGCACGGAGGATGTATTGTCAGAGCTAAGGTGCTTGCTCTAAGAAACGAGGAAAACAAAGCTTCTCAATGAGCCCAAGTGACTGAAGCGCGACGAGACAACAAAGTCACACTTCGGTCTTTGGTGGACCAAAATAGGTGCACAGTACTCGAGCTCGAGCAGATGTGTGTGGCATTTGAGCAGCTCTTTGCCCAAATGTTTGGAACGAATGGCAGGCCGGAACGCACGATGGACTTCAGTGCTTACCTCGACAGCGTGCCACAACTCTCAGCAAAGGAGGCGAAGCGTTGTGAAATGCCGATAATAGCCGCGAAAATATGGTATGTACTGATGGACTGCACAGAGGAGAAATCACCTGGTTTGAATGTTCTGCTCTGTGAGCTTTACTTTTATATGCCAAACTTGCTTGGCAGCCTTTTAGCAGACATCTACCGTAACAGGTAGCAGAACGGGATAATTCCTAGTTCTGTGAGTCGAGGAACGGTGTCATTGCGGAAGAAGGACTCAAACAAAGGGGGGTCAAACAGAAAACTTTCAGCCCATAACGCTGCTGAACGCAGATTTCAAAATTTTGGCCAAAGTGTTAACAAAGAGGTTGGCGCTTGGTGATACGCAAAAATGCTAAATGGCCACCAGATCCATCCACATCAACCCTCTAGCCAGAGTGGGTAAAATAACTGGCACGTGTGGGACCCTGATCAATTTGGATCAATCGAAAGCCTTCGATAAGGTCGACTACCAATACTTGGCGATCGCTCTCACGGCGGCCGGTTTCAATCTCGTTTCCGTGACTGGATCATTGCAATTACAACGATATCTGCTCGGTGGTTTGAGTCAATGGTTACCTATTGGAACAATTCAGCATCATACGCTTCGTCCGTCAAGTGTGTCCCCGTCTTTTTTGTATGTATTGTCTCTAGAGCCTCTACTGCGGAAACTGGAGGCGATGAAAGAACCGGGACGGCATACGCAGGAGCGAAAATTAACCTGGACAGAAAGGAGCAATTAAATTGCTCGGAGTCTCCTTTGGTCAGGATATCCAGGTGTAGAAGAACTGGGACGTGGTGAAGAGAAGGATGGGCAGTCCCACACAGAAAATGGGCCGCGAAAAGCTATCCCTGAAAAATCGGGCAAATATAACGAATGCTTACATTATATATTACCGCCCGCCCGTCGTACTTCGTCCCAACTTACGTCTGACCAAATTGGAGCGCATATACTTCAGCTTTATGCTGAAGGCCAGGTACTCCCTTTGTTGTCAACATTCGCTGAAGTGAGGGCTGGGCATGCCGATGCACAGGCATGCGCTGAAGCTATGACATCTCCAGTACTTGTTTGATCAGCAGGTGTGGTTGCCGTTCTTCAGACAGTATTTTCTAAAACTCGTCTCTTTGACAAAGCTGCAGTCCTGGAACAAGCGAAAACCGAAGCAGGGCGCCTGTATATCAGGTGTCGTCAGGCATTCGCAATCCTCTGTCAGTAGGGCAATGGAGTAGGTGGAAGTTCCACTCTGGAGTTCTTTAGAGGATTAGTGATGGCCAAACTGAGAGAATCAACTGTTCCGGAGGACTTTTGAGCCGGGACCCATGGATAATTTCCTGAAATCTTTGGCCTGGTAGTGCTACACTCTACAGGAATGGAAGTGCCGTCTGATACACTCTACAGACCGACGAGGCTATTCTGCATGCTCTCGTTCAGTACTTGAGCATTGCTAATTTCTGAGTTTAAGTCGAAAACCTGTTATGTGTTTTAACCTGGAAGGGAGGGCAGTTTCTGTTTGTTTGCTGGCCGTCGCAAAAGAGGTTGTGTGGTAGACAAGATTGAAAAGGCTGAAGAAGATACTTTCCTCTCTGGCCTAGCCCTCATCAACTTTTTCCAGTTTCATTTGAAAAGGAAAATGAAGTTAGGGAGGTAAGTGCTGCTTCCTAGCAATTTTGTTAAAAGATGAGTGTATATTGCAAGGATGGTCCGAGTGAACGGGTCTACTCTAAGCATGTATCTGTAGGCTGAAGGAGAACGATCTGGAGAGGGTACTTGCTCTAGTCGTCGGGGTGGCGCTTACTTTGTGGGATCTCCACAAGCAGCCCTATTAAGTCTTCCTCTTTTGGAGAATTATTCATTGTTATCATTTTATTTTGTTACGTTTTTTTTTTTACTTTTTGAACCCCCCTTTATGTAACCCCACTTTGTATTATCCAGTACTGTCCCCAAATTTCTCTTTTTTGCGAACACTTGGTGGTTAACAAAGAAAACATTATTATCATTATTATTTTAAAAAATTATTATTATTATTATTATTATTATTATTATTATTATTATTATTATTATTATTATTATTATTCCTTCGTAATACAAGTTAGGTAAAAATGCACCGGAGTCTTTAGTCATCTGTCAAGTCAAAACAAGGGTGTCAGACTAATAATACTTTCCTTAAGACGTGCGCTGTGCCCAATAAGGCTGTTTTTGCAAGACATCAATTTTGCACGGGATTTCTAGTTGCCTTAAGGAGTTTTGAACTTTCAATGGGATTGAGTCCAACGCTCAGATCACCACTGGTATCAGCCGTTCGCATTCCATACATTCCACTTTCAATTCGGAGTATTTGGTGATTTCTTCAACCTCTCTACTCACAACATTCATGTCATTTGGTATGGCTACATCAATGATCTGACAGTATTTGTCTCTCTTATTTAATATGCCAATATCCAGCCGACGGTGTTCGATTACACGATCCGTCTGAAAATCATAGTCCCAGACTATCGTTACTTCGTTACTTTTCCATCCTCCTGCATAACTTAACTTGGTACATGCTCATACCAGTTCTCTGTTACTTCATATTGGTATTTACGACATAAGAGTCAATGGAGATACATATACATTTTATCGTGGAGACGCTTGTATTCTTTTTGTGCAAGGCTCTCACATTCACTTACTGAGTAGGTTACATTTTCCACACTCTTTCCACAGAGTCTCCATTTCTGGGTGTCAGAAGTTTTATAGATGTTATACTTCACTGATATGGTAGCGAGAGCCTGGTTTTGTGCGGCAATGATCAGGCTTTCGGTGGTACGCTTCAAAACACCTCGCTCAAGCCATGCCCACGATGCTGTATTATCCTTAACGTCCTGTGCATTCATTTTAAACTATCTATGCATTTTCATTTCAACGTCTTCTTTTCTCTTCTCCTCAGCTATTTGGTTAAACTCTTCCTTGCCCATCATTTCATCTGCATTTACACCCATATCTTTCACGGCATATTGCAGCAGGTCTTCATCACTATTTCTCAAATACTCGGCAAGCGTTCTCTTTTCACTCTTTATACAATGGTCTATACTAATTAGTCCTCAGCCACCATTCTTTCTTTTCATATACAGTCTGTTTACGTTTGTTTTAGGGTGTAGCGCCCCATGCAGTGTCATCAACTTTCTCGTCCTTCTATCCAGAGTTGATATTTTCTCCTTAGTCCTTTATTATTATTACTAGTACATGACCCGTCAATAAGGAAAAACAATGTTATGTTTAGAATAACATTTCAGTTTAATTCAACTATTGTTTGAGAAATACACAAAAGATATAATTTGATAATATATTTACATATTCTTATTTATGCAAATACTTTACAAAATTCGTAATAAAATAACAAAGAAAATATTAAGCAAATCTGTATTTTTTACATAGACAGCATGTCAATATTTACACTTTTTCCGTATAGACAACATTACGCGTAAAGCTTCTTACATTTTCATTATGACGTCTACTCGTTCCTGATCTGGTAAATTCTTTTTGATCAGCAAATATTTTATGATTCACTGGATCCCTAACTCTACTAAGAGCGACATATAACTGGCCATGAGTAAATACGGGTGCTGGCATGTAGATGCTGCACTTAGAAAGACTTCGTCCTTGACTTTTGTAAATAGACATTGAAAGCAGGTTTCACTGGAAATTGGCGTCTTTTCAAAGAAAAGGGTAAATCGGTATCAGATGGTTGCTGAATAATGCGTGGAATCAAAAGTGTGCGACCTGCATCAACACCAGTTATTTTACTTGCAGTGATCATATTATCTGACACCGATAATACACTATAACGTGCGCCATTGCAGTGCCCATTTCTCTGATCTAAGTTTCTTAGCAACATTATAAGAACACCCATTTTTAATTTGATAATGTGCGGTGGCATGCCACTTATATTAAAAGAATTCAGGAATTCAGGAGGATAGCGTGCAGATTATTGATCTTCTGCAACGGAATCAATACTCCTCAGAGAATATGTCTCACCTGGAAATTTTTGGATTATGTGGTTATTTAGATTGTCAACTTCTTCATTATTTGTTGTTAATATTGCTCTTGATGATAACCATTGGGCATTGTTAAAATTAATCTCTAAATCTTCATAGACATGGTTGATCAATTCCTCCTTGCTGTTGACTTGAAATTGCTAAGGTATCTCTATTACATCATCATACAATTGTCTTTTAACATTGGGGATTCTTCCATCACCAATTTGCAATAACCAAACAGAATGATATGCCAGTCGAGCTTGAGTGGTAGTATCATTAATGCTGAGACAGTTTTGCACTCTCATATTAGTGATGAGATGAAGTACTTCGCATTCGTGCCAAATTACGGATTTTTCAAACATGCTCCAATTAGAGAAGACCTTTGTGCTCTTCAAACCACTGGAAGTATTTGACGGAAATCACCACCTAAAATTATCAATTTGCCGCCAAAGATCAAATCGTTGTTCATTATATCCTTCAGTGTTCGATTCAGCGCTGTAGACAGATAACGATGACACATGGGTGCCTCGTCCCAAACAATAAAGCGTGCACCGAGGTTTTCGCCCATACCTTGGTGACAGTTTATCGTGGATAGCAGGTATACATCCAGATTTTAAATATTCCTCTGAATATTGACGAACTTTTTTACTTGAATCAAGCATGAAGAGATTTCAGTTCAAGCAAATTTTTTCAACAATTTCTTCAAAAAGATTTCGTATAAACTTTCGAAAAATATGCTCAAAAAGAAACAAAAAATATTCCGTGAATCTTCTCAGATGCAAAGTCTTTGTATCAAAGATAGAAGTCTTATCTTACCGTTTTGCTGAATTCACAAACTGATTGGTGGAAATAAAATGACCTGTTAATTTTCATCTCTGTCCATATATATACGCGTGTGTATGTGTGCGTTACCAGTACCATAAATCTCTAGCTAGCTATATGTCTGCTTCTCTTTCTCTCTTTCTCACTCCCTCTCTCTCTCTCTCTCTCTCTCTCTCTCTCTCTCTCTCTCTCTCTCTCTCTCTCTCTCTCTCTCTCTCTCTCTCTCTGCCTTTTCTCTTCCTTCACTGACGCTACCCCTTACTTCCACTCCATTTCAACCCATTTCACACCATTCAAGTCTTTCATCCCTCATCCCGAGCACCATTTATTTCCATACTCTGCAGCACAACGTTTAACTTGTGTACCTAGATTTTTGTCACCAGAGATAAAAGAGTCAATACTTTTATACACACCCGCACACATAAGACTGTCTCCAGTTTATTTCTCCATAGGGAATTAAGATGGCATTGCTTTCAGTACTGACTAGTTCTATACTACATACCCATATTCACGCACACACAAACACATACAAGCGCGTGAGCGTTTGTATTACCTACATGTTTTCACATACCACTAAATCGAAGGAAATAATCTATTCCCTCTTTAGTGGTATCAGATCTTATGAATATGATGAAAGTGACCTGTTGTCTCTAAAATGTCCAAAATTGTCCATAGAAGGGATGTAAAGATTTTTTTTTAATAACTCATTTTCGAATTGCCCCCTTTCGCTATTGCCCCACGTTGAGAATCACGGCTCTATCTAATTACTGATGGCTTTGGACAGACGGACGGACGGACGCGGCCAGGCATGAAGAGTATTGGTTCCGTTGCAGTGTGAGATATAAAAATTACAAGACTATTTCAATCCCTCTTTTCCTCTAATTACTTATGGATTCGGATAGACATTCCTTTTACATACATACGCGTATGTAAAAGGAATTTTATTACGGATTTTGTAAACGCGTATGTTCTCTCTCTCTCTCTCTCGCTCTCTGTCTTTCTGTCTTTTTGTCTCTCTATCTGTCTCGCTTTCTTATTATGATATAAGATTATTATAATTCTTCTTATTCTTTTTCGTCTTCTTCTTATTCTTCTTCTTACCTCGAGTGCCGCCAAGCTCTCACCGCCCTCAGTCAGGCGGGCAGTGCGATCGGTAGTAGCTCCACTCTAGCGTTCTATAGAGGGCTAGTGGGAGAAAAGTGCGACGACGTTCTCGGGGAAACTCTAGGTGTCGAGGATAATCAGCTAAGCAGTCTGTTCAGGAGAACTTTCGGGCCGGGGCCCATGGATAATTTCCAAAGGTCCCTCGCATGGCAGTGCTACCGAGGTGCGCTACCTGTTCGAGATAAACTCTATCGACATGGAAGTGCCGTCAACCGGGCCTGCCCGAGGTGCGATCAGGACGACGAAACCTGTGGGTCTATATCGAACAGCTACTGTCACGTGTAGGACGGATCCGGCTATCAGCTGGATCCATCGTGAGAATTGACCCGCCGACCTCCTTTAACCAGGAGGGCAAGGCAATTTTCCTATGCCTAGTGGCTGTAGCGAAAGAGGTGATATGGTGGACCCGTTTGAAAGGGCTAAAGACAGACACTTTCCTCTTTGGCCAAGGCCTCATCAACTTTTTCAAGTTCCACTTGAATGAAAAGGAAGATGAGAGTAGAGAGGGAAGTGCTGTCTCATAGCAAATTCGTTGAAAGATGGGTGACTGTTGGGAGAATGGCCAGTATAAACGGACCAATTCTGAGAATACACCTGTAGAAAAAAAAGGTAATGTAAAAGGAGAAAGGGCTCTATACCCCTTTCTTATTTTTTCTGACCAGGCTCCCGTGGTTTTATGGGTTTTTCCCCGTGTAACCTTTCCTTTTTCGAAGCGCCTCCCCCTTTGGGAGTTCTACTTATTTATTTATCTATTTATCTATCTATTTATTTATTATATCTTTTCTCCGTTTTCTTCCTCTGTTTAGACGAACTTTCCTACCTTTTCGGACAAAACCTTTTGTAACCTCCGTCCTGTCTTTGTCCTTATATGTTTTTAATTGATATTAGCCCTTGTGGCCAATAAAACGAATTAATTATTATTATTATTATTATTAATATTAGTATTATTATTATTACCATCATCATCATCATCATTATCATCATCAACATCATCATCATCATCATCATCATCATCATCATCATCATCATCATCATTATTAATATTATTATTATTATTATTATTATTATTATGATGAAGGAGGCGACCTGGCAGAATCGTTAGCACGCCGGGCGGAGTCCTTAGCGGCATTTCGTCTGCCGCTACTTTCTCAGTTCAAATTCCGCCGAGGTCGACTTTGCCTTTCATCCTTTCGGGGTCGATTAAATAGGTACCAGACTGTAAAGTCTGTTATCTAGCACTTTCTATTCTCTTCATCTATTACTACCAAACCAGGCCTCGTAACTTCTTTTACTCTGTCAGTTTGGACGTTAAAGTCCCACATCTTACATTTCTTACCATCTAGCACTTTACTAGGTTCATGTTCCCACTACTTATCAGTATGGTCAAATCCTAGCTTTCTACATAACTCATAGTCTATTACTCTCCCTAGGTTATCATGTCTCCTCTTGTATTCTTTCTGTGCTAGCATGCTACATTATAATTAAATACATAATTATAACAAGTGATCGGCTTTACACTTCAACACGCACTGCAAGAAATAAACGCTAATGCCCCAATTACTACCTCAAAATCCCCGAGAATAACACACTATATTGTAGGAGAGTAAAGAAAAATAATGAATCAACAAGGATCGGTTAACTATGTACAAGATCGTGTTTCAAGCTTAAAGTAAAAATATTTAACCTACTATTTGACCTACTCTTTTTACTTTAAGCTTGAAATACGATCTTGTACGCAGTTAACCGAACCGTGTTGATTTCTTATCTTTCTTTTGCACGCCTATAATATAGTGTGTTATTCTCGGAGATTTTAAGGTGGTAATAGGGGTTTTAGCGTCTATTTCTCGCAGTGCGTTGTGAGGCGTAAAGCCGATCCCTTGTTATACTTATGTATATAATTATAATATATATATATATATATATATGATGGCCTCTCCCGTCGTTAGACGCCGTATGAGGGTTCGATAATTTCTTACGGAACAACCACACAGATGATTTGTTTATAGTGATCAAATATTTGTATACATATATGTTCGCTCCCGCCATCAAATCGACATTACCTGTACAGATACAATGGGTGCAATATCAAATGACGAGTAAGGTGAGATGAATTTCTTTGCTCAAGAGCACAACGGCCGGTCTCGGAATCAAACCCACGCAATATATATACGACAGGCTTCCTTCAGTTTGCATCTACCAAATCCACTCACAATACTTTGGTTGGCCCGAAGCTAAACCAGAAGATACTAGCCCAAGTGGGACTGAACCTGGAACCATGTGGCTGGGAAGCAAGTTTCTTTATTTCATTTTATTAGCCATGGCGGCCTTACATAGAAGAAAAGGGGAAAAAGAAAGAAGCTGCGGGCTGGACAAAGACATAATGGTATGTATAATGAAAGTGATAATAACGAATAAATGGGGGGGGGGGGAACAGCAGCGCCCGCCGATTGCTTGATCCCCGAAAACATTGTTCTCTTATATGAGGCAACAAGCCTCTTACAAATGTTCAGAATATTCATATCTATCACTGGAGCATTTCGCCTTTCATGCATAACCCTCCTCATCACTTGTGTGTCCGATTCCCATCAACGCCCACGCCCTCTCTAGGCACACCTCGAGTGGCGTGTCGGCGTCACCAGGCACCACGTAAAACATTTCTCTGAAGTCATATAGCTCCTACACTGTGTCCCACATGAAGGCCTCCACAGCTATCTGCGGAGGCCATTCGGGATCCCGCATGCAGGCCATGGTTGTTCCCTTAGGATATTTTTCCAACTCTTTTTCTATCTCCCCCCCCCCCTCTGTAGAAGAAGACTAACGATTCTTCTTCCTCTGGTAAATGGATAGACTTTTCCACCGTCGGCGGCACAATTCCCACCGGCGGTGGTTCAACATCCGTTGGTACCTTTTTCTTATTTTTCTTTTACTTTTTTCCGGTGGGAGAGGAAGAGTCCTCCGGTTTACTCGAGGACTCAATCCCTCTTCCAGCTCTACATTTGTTTGAGGTTTCGGCGGCTACTGTTAATGCCCGCCTTTCTCTTTTTTCCTCTTTCTGTTGAGGCTACCGTCTCCTAATTTTTTTCTCCTGCCGAGCAGGACTACTTTTTTTAATGGGTGTCTGCTCCTGGACCACTTTCGTGTCTCGGCGACAATCCTTCTTCAAATGACCTGGCTCCAGGCATCTGTGACATTTGGGAGGTCGTCCTTCAAGGATTACAGAATACCTAGCTCCTGCCATGGTGAAGTAGTCTGGAAAGTCTAGACTGTCATCGTCTAACTGGGTCCACAACGTTAATATGGCCTTAGCCCCGACCCAGTCAGCAGATGGCAACAATTTTACATTTAACAATTTCGGCCAACCAACACTCTTTTAAACCCGGTGGCAACCCGCAGATAAAAGCTCGCTTATATTTTCTCCCACAATAAGAGGGGAGGAACAAGATTTTTCCCCCTCCAGGGGCTGACTGGCGAACTTACACGCCATCTCCAGGGTTCCAAACAGCAACCATATAGTTGCATTTTTGGAACCCCTGGCGATATGCTTTATCGTCGGCATGTACTCCGCCAGCTCCTTTTCTATTTCTAGCCTAGGAAAGGGGACAATGGTATCCAAGGACTTTGAATAAGTCCTTAGAACCACCGTCTTCTTTTCCAAATCTGTCACCCATAATTTGGGTGGGTTAATTTCCCACACCAAAGTAGTGTTATTTTTTCTATTGTTCATATTTTAACTGCAAAAAATAATAAAAAAAAAGAACACATTTCAACAGTTCAAACAAACAATTTTCCGGCCACTAGATACTCCAGGCCACATGAACACGGAATCCTGCAACTGGAACGGCTTCCACAATTTTTTTTTTTAAATTGGTAATAATGTTCAATTTCTTGGAGGCGGGATACTCCCCCAACACAATTTTCACAAAAACTATTCACTAAAAGTGAACAAATTGCTTTTGCATAATTTCACAAATAGTTCAACCACTTCTCGAGTCGAGATACGCCCCCAGAAAGGAAGGCACAACACAAGCTTGCTACGCAAGCCTCAATACACAAAAAACAGCGGCCTCCTAGAGCAGGCAAAATTGTCCCAGAGCTGTGAGCAATTTATTAACAAAAAATATACTATAATAAATTACTCCCAGCTCAGAAAAAAGACAAAATCACCTACCTCGCCGACCGTTCACTGTTTTTGTTATTCTTTTTTTCTTTTTGGATGGAGCGCACCTGGTTCACATCCACTTTGGTCTGATGCACGAAGAAGACTAACTCTCTAATACCGGAAGCAAGCTTCTTACCACACTGCCACTCCTGCGCCTAGATTCTGTCTAGATTTGCTAATTTAGTTTTTGTCCAATCTACAAAAGTTGCTAAGTATTTAAGTAATGATAGTGCCCAAGTGTTTACAACCATCACTAAATTGGGACCATTTATCTTTGATCTCATAAACTTCCTCACCCTTCTGATATACTCCTCAATTTTCGTTCTCATTTCTATAGTTGGTGCTCTGTTAGATTCTAATACTTCTAGATATTTATAACTTTCCCCTACTTTCAATGATTTTAATCTCTGGTCATCTGATAACTGGATGCTTTCATTGATGACTACTCTCTCTTTTATTGTACACTTATCTATGCCAAATTCCATGCTTATATCTTTGCTGAAGAGTCTTATGGCCTATATTAAGGAATCTATCTCTTTTTCATTCTTATTAAAAACCTTCCATGTAGAGCAAATTGTTAATTTTTCCATTACTATTTCTGAACTGATACCCTGCCTTTGCCTTCCTTAATACTAAACTGAGGTTGACCACTCTTGATATTAACTTTCCCTAAGACCGTGTCACCTGAGAAGAGATCTACTTTCCATTTCTTCATACTAAAACTAATTAATTCTCTTATGTCGTCTACTATAATGAATATACTCAAACAATCACTTATCCATGAGTGTGGGATCAGGTCATAAATTTTCTTATAATCTATCCATGCTGTTGTTAG
This sequence comes from Octopus bimaculoides, assembly GCF_046866305.1. Taxonomy (NCBI): domain Eukaryota; kingdom Metazoa; phylum Mollusca; class Cephalopoda; order Octopoda; family Octopodidae; genus Octopus; species Octopus bimaculoides. Next base: position 37,152,698 of record NC_142939.1, read on the forward strand.
ATTTTTCTTTCTAGCTTTTACTTAATTTAGAACTGCTTTGTCTATTTATAATAGACCATGCATTCCTCTAGCCTTCTTCCTGCAACATTTCTTTTCTGCTTGTAATAAATTCTGGTTGTCGAGGTGCTCGTAAATGCTTTCCAAAAGCATTCCTTTTAACAGCTTCCACACTAATGGTAAGCATGTGATTGGTCTATAATTGCTAGCTATATTACTCTGGCTTTTACCTTTCATAATGAGCATTGTCCTACCCCTTGTCATCCAATTTGCCATTAAGGTAATCCTGAAATTGTTCCATCAGCCTCCCATGTAAACTACTGAATTTCTATATCATTATAATAATTATTATTATTGAGTGAGAGAGCAGTGCATGCCATCAAAGTGACACTGGGGTAAAATATACGAAGCCCATTATACCCATCATGACTACCCGTCTGATAAGGGTACACCAGGCACATGCATCACAACCATATGTGCGCGACATGTTGATGTCATATCAAGATAAACAGCACATGACCTTGCAGGTGGGGCCCAGTTAGAATTTTTCTTCAGGTCGAGTAGCCCATCCCGCTCAAAAGGTCTCTGAATAAGGTTTGTTTAAGGATGTTGAATGAAACACCCATGTTCGCAAAGGCGAATTATTCAAACCCCAAAGAATTCCTCTCAACACATGGCTATGATGCTCCCCTACTACTTCTGCTCATGATCAGAGATGCACATATCGTCAGCCACCAAGGGACATACTCAACTGGTTAAGGTCAAACAACTGACAAGCAAATCTGTGGTATTAAGCAGAATATTTGCTGTAGCCCATCTTTTATACCAAGACAAAACAATGTACATGATAACACTTCCTATCAATTAA
>NC_142939.1:37156062-37203562 GCF_046866305.1 Octopus bimaculoides
AGAATACATATTATTTTCAAATAGCAGAAAATCTTTAGCAAAGTGAAAAACAGTACTTATCCAAATTTTTCCGTAATTCAAACTGGAAACTAAGACGTTATCTAATAGCTATAGCGTTTTAAGCAAGAGTTAGCGCGAAAATACTACGTTAAAATAGAACGTTAAAATAGAGAATAGAATACGAAAGCATGAATGAAATAATAATACTTAAATAAATGAATGAAAAATTTAAAATTTATATAACTAACAACATAAAAAGAACAAAAAACTATAGTTATCTTATAAAACATATTAATAAATATTAAATTCTAATATATAATAAATAAATAATAATACTAATAGTCGTAAATTAAATAATATTATGAAATAAACTAAAATACTACTATTGATTTAGTCTTATCAAAATCGTAGTGTCATTGTAATATAAAACCTTAAACTTACTAAAATATTAACCTACCAATAAAAACAAAATATAACTACTAGAATAATTAAATAGATACCCCAACACACACCCTAATACATACATACATATATATATACATATATATATATATATATATATATATATATATATATATAATATACAAGAAATATTTATGATATATATATATATATATATATATATATATATATATATATATATACACTTACATACATATACAAATATACATACTTATATATAAAACATATAAACATATATACATACGAATATACAAAATAATATACGTATATACACACAAAATACACACATATATACACATAAACACTAATAAAAGCATATACATAAATAAAAACATACATACACATATATACATAAATACACACATATATATAAATACATATAACACATATAGACCAAAACATAGACACTACCACATATATATATATACATAAATATATATCTACACATACACACATGTACCTACCAAAACATACATATAAAAACAAATACACTCATACACACATATAATGAATAAAGAATAATATATATAAATACACACTCACCCTCCTATGCTCTCAAATATACATATTATATAGATACACATATACAGACATATATACATACATATAAAAATACACATATATACACATATTTAAGTTGATACACAGAAGCGTTGGGAAATTCACTGACAAGAAGAAGCAATCAGATACAGTTGTTGTATTGAACGTGGCAGAAAACATTCTACCAAAGATTAACCACATTTTGTCTTAGAATTGTTAGTATCTGTAAAAGTGTTGCAGAAATGAAACTTAAGACGTTGGACCAGTCAGCACTGATGTTCACCCATAACATCATTACGTGCTGTCAAAACCAAATATCATTTGCAACATCAACCCAAGAAGACAACAGACGCACACCCGACACATTATTCAAAGGATGTCCAGATATTCTGAGTTTGGTACTTACTGTTCATCAAAGAACAAATAACTAATAGAAATCCTTTATTGACAGCGCGATTGTGTATCATGCGGCTGGTAACTGCTCTTGGGAATGACTATAGCCAATATTTTTAAAGAAATCATAGCATGATTCTCATTCTTTCACAAAAAATCCCTTTATTTTCTTACCGTTTGATATCACATAGTTGGCCTAAGATATACTAATGGGAAAGGTACTATATGCTAGTGGTGTATCAAAAAGTCAGCACTCCTCTGGAAGACATTGTTCATAGTCTGGAATTTAGGGAAGCAAAGAATATGATGCTACATATCATGTGCCCATGAAGCCATACAGCTAACCCAAGCCATACACCTAACCTGACCCAAGAGACCTTAGGAACAGGGGTTACTGACTACTTTCGACTGGGTCATGGTATCAGCCCTGACCAGAAAAAATTATTATAAACAGACCAATATCACCGATTGAACTAGATTAGAATCATTCGTGCCAGATGGCTGATCTTTCACCCAGCTGTTGCGTACTAGTAGTCCAAAAAGCTGACAGTAGTTCTATAAGCGTTCCATTTGAATAACTTGGTCGCTGATGAAGAACAACCAACAGTTATCGAAGTCACTGTATTTAATGAACGACTAAGAAAAAAACTTGTCTTCCCAAGCTGGATCAGCTACACATAAGTGTTAGATATATTGAGAGCACTAGGTACATACATAAAAAATTCTGGGATTGTTGATGCATACATTGTGGCTTTATACGGCTACACTGCAATATAAGACACTTCGTCCATAGATAAATGGTTGTACATGAATTTCTTATAGACAGGTTCCTCACAGAAAAGCCAAAACTCACATCCATCAACTCAATGCCAGTGAATACACTGTAAGTCTGGAACACCTGCATTAGATTAGTACAAAAACATGAATTTCATATGCCTCATTATTAAGCCCTTTGGGAACACAGAAAGCAAAAAAATGTTCTGATGTGATGTTAAAACCAATAACAAATTATCTTCAAGATGAAACCATTCTGTTTTGCGTCAGTTTCAAAAAATACTCACCTAGTACTGTACTAATAAGCAAGAGATCCGTAACCAGTCGGTGAACTTATGATTTCAGCTATATGGAACTAGGATATCGGTTAAAAGAATGCAGCCGGGAACCATGAACTTTTTGACAAATCGAATTGTGTGGTAAAGTTGAAAAAAATCATCAGACACTTTCAGAGTGTATAAGTGCAATTGTCTGAGAAATTTTCTGGACAAGCAAAAATATTTTCTCTACCTTCTGAGATTCATAAAATTCCCATTGAGTAGGGCTCATCCAACAAATGACAAATAAACCTGTCATAGATCTTGGTCAACAAGGTCAACAATTCAATGGCAGATTTCTGGCGTTGACAGCGAATTTGGAAGACGATTATCTGGTCATTAACACCCACAAAGCAGATGCATTAATGCAAAAAACAAAGGAGAACCGACGTCAAGGTATACACCCTTTCAGTATTAATCTGCTGACGATACAAGCATTAAACACACATCAATGGAATGTTGTCTATCTCATGAGCAGGTGAAAGTTGATCTAACCGAATACGTAGCACAATCTGTACTCAAGAATAACGAAGAACTTCCAAATGTTAGGCATGGTTTCAACATCAGGCCGCACAAGAAACAACCATGACATTATGTTTAAAGATAAAAATTGATTAACTGCTTAACCTACAACTGCATTAAAGTGCTGTCTAGAAGCATGACTGGCCTTCATCAAAACAGATACCAATGTCATGTTCTGGTTTTTGTTCACTTCGACTAGATCTGAAAACAATATGGCGTTTATTGTATCAAGTATGTTGGCGACTGAGCTAATCTATAGTACACTGGAAATAGGAAAAACAGCAGCATCACTGATAATTCTACGCATTGGTTGAAGGAGATACTAGCAAATGGTACTCTGGAAACATGCAAAGCAAAGTGGTTTGAAATGTATATGAAAATAGATATGAAGATTATCTCTTCGCTAATGAAACTGACAGAGGAAGTGACCTAATACGGGTGAAGAATACATTGACAAGCTTTGTATGCTTAATGTCCTGCCAAAATGTTATCTATATAACAAGTATTATTGACATAAGACGGCATCTATTTTGGCAGAAATCAACAAGTTGCTTCTTACAGTTAGTACTCCTATCTCTGATGAGCACAATGAACGTGTATCCGCAGAGAGAGATGAGTGAACTGAAAAACTACCAGGGATACGAAACTACGGCTCATTGAAACATGATTATTCTTAGAATACTCTTAGTATTGTACTTCCTACCATCACTATGATTTCAACTGATTCAAACACTGGTGTATAATTGGTTGTATGTCAGAATAAACCCAATTCCATGGTATTCATGCAGGCAGCACCATTTGGCTTGGAGAGTTTTTTTATGTAGAGGTACCTTCGAAAATGTCGGAAAATCTAATGCCAAATGATACTCGAAACAGTGATGAAGATCTGTAAAATCATATTCCTGAACGATACATGCAAATTAGATCTTCTGTAGAGAACGAATACTCTCTTACTCTTTTACTCTTTTACCTGTTTCAGTCATTTGACTGCGGCCATGCTGGAGCACCGCCTTTAGTCGACCCCAGGACTTATTCTTTGGAAGCCTAGTACTTATTCTATCGGTCTCTTTTGCCGAACCGCTAATTAAGCGGACGTAAACACACCACCATCGGTTGTCAAGCGATATTGGGGGGACAAACATATACACACATACATATATATATATATATATATATATATATATATATACATATATACGACGGGCTTCTTTCAGTTTCCGTCTACCAAATCCACTCACAAGGCTTTGGTCGGCCCGAGGCTATAGTAAAAGACACTTGCCAAAGGTGCCACGCAGTGGGACTGAACCCGGAACCATGTGGTTGATAAGCAAGCTACTTACCACACAGCCAACAAGGTTGCTTTCTTGTTTTATAAAACCATATCCATAACTTCAAAGGACTTGAAAAATACAATACACTTATAGTGCAAATGTAAAACAAAGGTTTCAAATTACTTTGTTGCTGAGAACTACTTTGTTCATGAGAACTACTTCAAAGCCTTCATTAGATACCCTGACCCAGAAAATGCAGAATATTTTTATAGTAGCAATTTTGATCATCTACAATGATGACCATGCAAATACCAACTTCAATATATATCTTTTTCGAACTTTTATAACTCGAAGTTTGAAGGAAATATTTTTTAGCGTAGTGAACCCGACCAGATATTTCACAATAAGTGTTATAATGCGCAGGGGCGTTTGCATGAAGGACAATTAAAGCAAAATCTAAGGAATAGACAATCATTACGGTCGCTGAACTATAAAGTATTTCATTTTCCTTTTTTATCAATTCAATAAATGGCCTAGTCTCGGAGTAAAAGTAGATTTTACCAATGATTGAGAAATTAGTTGAGCTGTTTTATTAATTAAATTAGTTCTTAAACTGATACAAAGGGTACATAACGAGAATCGGGAATTCAATTTTGTCATGTTAATCGAAACCCAATTCTTTATCAGGATAACTTCTGAGAAAAATAACAACACAATAATTTGGAGATACCAAAGAACACAAGAATGTCGGTGTACACTGAAGCACAAAATTGTTGGTAATTTTGAAAGTAGGAAAAAGAAGTTTTCGTTTGAAAACTAGTAAAATACCTTTATATAGAGCTTTGCAAATAGTTTAATTATCAAAGTGGATACTGCAGTGGTGGATGTTATCATGAGACCGAAATATTTAAATACTGATGGATACATTGTTGCTTAACAGAGTCAGCATCGAATCCTGGTGTGTGAGCTTCTTTTCTTTGACGACCTGGTCATAATTTTGTTCCCTCAATTTTTTATAAAGCAAATATATTGGCTGTACGTATTTTTACGAAATATAAACCGTATCTTTTTTAACATATAGAGCATTCGAACACCAAATATATGCTATATCTTGAAACTGCTTTAGTTTAAAACTTTGGCACAAGGTCAGCAATTTCGGGGGAGAGGATAAATCGATTATATCGACGCCAGTGGTCAACATGGTACTTATTCCATCGACCCCGAAAAGATAAAAGGCAAAGTCAAACTTGGAAGAATTTGAACTCAGAACGTTAAGACGGACGAACTACCGCTAAGCATTTTGCCCGGCGTTATGACGATACTGCCAGCTCTCTGCCTAAGTCTTTCGAAACATTATTGCATAATATGTATAATACTCAAAAAAGTTAATTTATTAACATCTTTCTTTGAGACATTTTGCTACTTATTTACTGCTCGAAACAGTGGTCTGAAAAAATCGCCTGAGGCGGGTAAAACACCTTGTACTGACTCTTTACGTTCGGAGTTCAAATTCGACCGAGGTTAAATGCACCTTTCATCCTTCTGTGGTCGATAAAATATTAAAAAAAACATATAGTAGAGTATTGAGTTTGATGTAATCGATTAAACCCTACCCACCAAACTGGTGTGTCTAATTTAGAATCAGTTATATATTGATTTCAAATTTTGGTACAAGGTCAACAATTTCTGGGTAGTTGTAAGTCGATTATATCGACTCCAGTATTCAACTGGTACTTATTTTATCGACTCTGAAAGGACGAAAGGCAAAGTCGACCTCCGTGGAATTGAACTCCGAACGTAAAGACAGATGAAATACCGCTAAGTATTTTCCCGGCGTACTAAGGATTCGGAGCTCGCTGCCTCAGGAAAAATTACATACTAAGAGCTAGAAAAGTAAAAATCAAAGTCATACAAAAATGTTCGTTATCAAAAATATAAATCGATTGCATCTACTCATAATTTTTGTTTTAGGTTCGATGAGGAACAAAGCAAATGATATTCTTTTCTCCTCTAGGCACAATGCTCTAAATTTTGAGGGAGGGGGCCAGTCGATTAGATCGACTCCAGTACGCAACTGATACTTAATTTATCGAACCGCATGGAGGAAAGGCAAAGTCGACCTCGGCAGAATTTGAACTCAGAACGTAAAGACAGCCGAAATGCCGCAAAGCATTTCGCCCGGCGTGCTAACGTTCCTACCCGAAGATGCACTTGTCTATTTCCATAGCCAAGTGTTTGAAGTAGCGGAAGCCGCAGAATTGAGAGTTTAGGGTTAAGATTTATGGTTAGGGTTAAGATTGGCAGTTTCTGGTTTGGGATTAAGGTTAGGTCTAAGGTTAGGGTTAAAGGTTACAGCTAAGGGTTAAGACTGGAAATAATGGTTTAGGTTTCTGACGCAGAAACGAAAATCAGAGCCTCTTGAAAAGGCAGAATTTATGGTTGTTGATTGTTTTTTTCATTTAATTTCCGAATTATTACATTTTGCCTTCTGCTTTTACGGGTTATATAAAATTTTCTTTTTTATTTCATTAAACTTTTATCTTCGAAGTTGTTTCGTAATATTTTTCATTTTGCTTCATTAATTTCTTGTTATCAGTCAAAAGAAGCATCTTGCAAGGTTTAGTAATGTTTTCATCTTAATGTCAGCATCACATGGAAATTGCCACTTCCGGTATATCGATATGTGATGCGCCTTAATGGCTAAAATTTCATACGTGAAAAGCTTGCGGCGTTTTTATGAACACTTTCTTTGAAAAATGTCTGTAACTTTCGTCATTAATATAGAAAACTGCATCAGTGTAGAAAATTTGAACAAAATTGCATGGTGCGAACGAAGACACAAAAGCCCATGAAATATATTAATTCATACTCCTTGCAGTATCTACTGATCTTGTATTTTATCTTAATCTGTAGTTAAAATGAAATGTGTCTATCAACAATGTATTCACATGGTTGTAGTTGAATGTTGTTTACGCAACATACTCTGTGTTTCTTTCAATTTATTTGGTGAACATGATAATTTTCTTAAATACTTGTAGAAGAAACCCTTAAAAGTTTTCAGTTCAGTTTCAAAATTCTTAATTTCTGATATCACCATATTGTACTTATCTTTCCTTATCTTTCTTTAAGTTTTTTGTTTCTTTCTCTCCTTTTTCTCTCACGCTATTGCTCTTTCTTTGTCTCTATCTCTTTCTCTTCCTCTCCCCCCTCTCTCTCTCTCTCTCTCTCTCTCAAGAAAGATAAAACAACACTCGATGCCGAGAAGAGAGAGAGAGTGTGTGTGTCTGTGTGTGTGTATGTGCGTGTACGTGTATGTGTGCGTTCGTGCGTGTGTGTGCATTATGGTTATGACAGCTCGAATTTCACATCTCGTTATTCGAATTACTCGTTTCTGAATATCAAACTAGAGAAAAGAATGCATTGCTAGTGTTCCGTTACTCACAATGTATGCAGGTAAGTGCCCAGAGAAAAGTATCTGTCGCAGGTATAAAAGATAGTACGAGGAGAAAAAATAAAAATAAAGAAAAAAGTAAAAAGCATGCATTTTCACGAAAGGTTCCCGGGTAGAGGAAATTTTTGCATGCTTACGTGCAGCTTGACTTTTGGGATTAAATCTAAACTGAAAGCGAGTGATAGATTGTAAAATTGCGAAGCCGTAAATTGCACGGTCAAGTGTTCATATTCTCTGCCATCCTGCACATTTCAGTAATATTTCGAAATGATAAATGTCGCAGGTGACTCGCATGCACACCAATGTACTCTTTATATAACACACACTGTCAAAGTTCCCCAAGGATGGTATATGAAACAAATGAGAAAAGCAAAATCAAAGGAAAGAGTAAAATACAATTGTGTGTGCGTGTGTGTGTGTAAACGGGTTTGTGTACGTGTGTGTGAGTGTGCGTGAGTGTGTGTGTGTGTGTGTGTGCGTGCGTGCGTGTGTAAACGTGTTTGTGTACGTGTGTGTGAGTGTGTGTGAGTGTGCGTGTGTGTGTGTGTGTGTGTGTGTGTGTGTGTGTGTGTGTGTGTGTGTGTGTGTGTGTGTGTGTTTGGATATGTAGAATTGTATGTGATTGAAACAAAATAGTCTGAAAGTTAAATGATAGATTGTAAATTGCACATCCCAGTAACCAAGCCCAGTTATACACGTTTCAATAACATTTCGAAATGCTAAGTATTACGGATGATTTACGTTTTGACATAGAATAAACATTAAATACAATATGTTATGAAGATTTTCTATAAAAATAATATCTAACAACAAATAACAAATAACACAATGTAACACATGTTTTGTTTATTTGTATTTTTTAATGTTCATATATGCATTTTTTGCCACTAAACTTAAAAATCAGTGGGGGTAATAAGATTTTGTTGGAATCTACTAGAAGCTGTTGGAGAACATTTAACATTCCTGGCTGCAGTTCCACTCGTGGGGGCCAATGTAATGATGATCATCAGCTCTGCTGTCCCACAAGCAAAAGAAACATGAATACTTTGTGTATCCCCCTTGCAAGCCAAGCAAGAAGGCAATCATCTTGAAATCACCACAAACATCCTACTTGAACTCAGCGTAATTTATTTTGTTGGGAAGTTGACAATATTGTAATTTTCTTTCTTCTGTGTGGAGTGTGCAAGAGGCAAAGAAGGATATTTATTTCCATTGTGAAACAACTCTGCTTTGAGACTTCGAGTTGAGCTATCTATGAACAGTCGCCATTCTGCAGAATCATGCTTTAGTCCAACAGCAGTAAACGAACCAATCACATCTTTACAATAACAAAGATCATTAATATTTTCATAGTAAATTTCAAATTCTTCATGGTGTTTCCGGTACACAGATGTCTTGCAGTCTTCCCCCAGTAGATTCCATTCCTTCAACCTTGAAGAAAGAAGTTCAGCTCCCAGATCACTGATTAAATCATCTAGCTCACTCTGATTTGGAAAGTGAGGCTCCGAAGTCATTCTTGGTACGAAAGCTTCCTCCATTTCTTGGCTGCTGCTACTTGTTGACTCTTCAGATGAAATATTTTCTGGTGGTAGTGGTATTCGTAAACTGTCATCATGTGAGACAGGTTCTCTAGATGATGGTATGTCTGGATACTGAAGGGCTTTCTTCCTTTCACTTTGTCACATTAATAGTAACAATCATCGTGATGGTTCTTTGGCTCTCTCCATATCCTTGGAGTGGCAAAAGGCATTAATCTTCCTGTACCTCTTAACCCTCCTTCTAGAGTAGATCGATAGCTTCCACATATCACATGTGGGGCCCATGGTTTGTCCTGTTCACCCATGGGCATTGCGAAATAGAGTCTGTACACTATCCACAATTTGGCACCTTTCACAATCTTATATAATACCTGCTTTTTTCCAATATAATAACCACACACATAGCAAAATGTATCTGGAGAATTTTACATACTCTAGTAGCCATCCTGAAAGTAGCAGAACTTAGTAATTGGTCTGAAAGGGAAGATTAGACGTACATTTAGTAGCGGAATATTATAACAATACCGAATATATAATAACATTGAAATGTGATATATTTTTTTAACTGTTGATGATACACAAAAAATAATTTCAATTTTTTTGAATCATCAGAAAAAATGGATTGATAAACAATAAAAAATACAATAAACAATTGTTTTTTGAAAATTGTTACGTTGTGTAATAAAATGATACAAATTGCAAATGGTATATGGGATTGTTTGCAACATAAGTATTTAGCTAAGTAGTCGTGAGGCTTTTAATTAACAAAATTATAAAATTATGTGTATGTAGCATATGTTCCTATTTCTTATAGATTTATATGAAATTATATATGCATAGACACAAACACAAATTCATATATGACACAAAAAATTGTGTTATATACATATTGTTTATACATATACACTTTATATACATATGTACTACACACATGTGGATATGCATGCAAACACACACACCCACACCCACACCCACACACCCCACACACACACATATATATATATTTGTGTGTGTATATACTCTTTTACTTGTCTCAGTCATTTGAGTGCGGCCATGCTGGAGCACCGTCTTTAATCGATCAAATCGACCTCGGGACTTATTCTTTGTAAGCCTAGTACTTAATATATATATATATATATATATATATATATATATATATATATATATATATATATATATATATATACATACATATATATATATATATATATATATATATATATATATATATATATATATATATATATATATATATATATACATATATATATATATATATATTAACAAACTAGGGAAAATAATACCTACAAAGGGGTGTGTGAAATATCCAATTTACTGGTACGTCAGTTGAATATCATATAAATATTGGTATAATGCAAATTACAGAGATAAAATTAAATAGAGAGATACAGTTGACAATCTAATAATTTGTTTATATTATCTACTGGGAAATTCTGTGTGTGGGTGTTCTTGTGAAGTTGTTAACTAACTCCTCCTACATCGTTTTATAGATTTTGATGAAACTTGACACGTGAGTAGAACTCATGTCTGGAAACCTCATGGCATACTCCGATTGTTGAAAAACCTATAATAGGGCCCCAGGATCCTTGTATATATCTAATATATTTTATTTTAAAAACAAAGAGAAATAACCCATTCGACCCTGGAAGGGATCTTTATATATAGCCAAGGGAAATAACCCATTCATTTTCCTAAATTATTTGGTAAAAAGGAAATTGATTATGCTTATTTCTTAGTATTTGAACAGTTAGAGTTATTTCGCAATTTATCCAGTACAACGCTTAAACAAGTAAATAATATTTTCCTAAACAATAGATCCACTTATTTTGGTTAGTGACTTATTCACAAATATACCAACACTAGCGCCCCTGAGGGTAATATTCTCTGGGAACGCACAAAAGCCCTTTTCAGAGTTATTTACTTTGAATTGTTATTATCTCATATCTGATTTGCCTGTAATTACGTAACATGCTTCACGATTTTAGTATACATACCTTATTAGCATTTCCTCCTATGTTCTATATACTCTGGGAACGCATTACAGCCCTTTTCGAGGCTACTTTATTTGAATTCTTCCTATCGGGTAACTAATTTCATGTTATTACAAAACTGATTTCACAATTTGGGTATTCATAACTTATTGGGAATTCCTAAAAACAAGATCCTGTGCAAGACAGCTCGGTATTCTCTGTAAATGCACAAAAACCGCTTTAAGGGCTACATACTTTGCATTGTTGTTATTGGATTAGCGAAACAATTATGAGAACGGAACCAAGGGAATAGTCTTGCTTTCCCGGGAATTACCGGGTACGTAAGCTAGTAATATAATATAGCATAATATACTATGAATATAGTATAACATAATATAAGATAACATAAACAATTATTAAAACATCAAAAGGCCAACAATTTGTTTCGACTTATATACATTTTTTGATATATAAATAATTCCCTTATATATAAGCCTTATCAGAGCCAGAGTTTAAAGATGGACGAAATTCTGTGTGAAAGGACGGCTGGATTGTAAAAAATTAATTCAAATGCGTATGTATTATGAGCGTGAGCGCTCACTATTCAATTACATATCAATTACAATTAAAAAACAAAACAATTTAACGGACAAAATAATTAAGTAGGTGTAATCTACAACAATTTAGAAAATTGTTAGTGATTTAATTTAGAATTTGATTCCTTTTATGCTATTCTTGTTGAGTAGTATTGTAGTATTCTTAAGGGTTGTATTGTAGTTGTTCGTCGATAATAATATCGATCACTTCGACCATTATAAGCAAACCATTTCTGCAGATCGCTCGGCAAAAAGTTTAGCACTCATACGTCATCTTCGACGGGAGGTTCTACAATCATCATCATCGTCATCATCATCATCATCATCATCATTGTTATTATTATTATTGTTCAGTAGTTTTATTTTCATAACGTGCTTTCACTTCACTACCGAGCGCAGCTCTGTGTGCCTTGGGTATGTGCTGTGGTTTGCTGTGATGTTACTGTATTGAAAGTGTTTTACGTAGGATGTGTCCAGTGCCAAGTAGTGCTATTTTCTGTATGTTATATATGCGTGATAGTCCTGATGTTTTTGTTATGTATTTGTCTGAATATTTTTTTATTATACCTAAGGCACCTACTATGATAGGAATTGTTTCTGTTTTTAGATTCTACATTCGAGTTACCTCTATTTCCAGGTTTTTGTATTTTGAAAGTTTCTCCATTTCTTTTAGGGAAACGTTGTCATCTGCTGGTATTGATGCATCAATTAGAAATCATTTTTTTTCTTCATGATCTTTGACAACTATATCTGGTCTATTTTCCTTAATTTCTCTATCTGTGTGTATTGGCATATCCCAGAGTATGGTTGCTTTCTCGTTTTCTGTGACCTTTTCTGGCAATTCCCCAATTCTTGATCTTGTGCAGCTACTAACAAACTTTATGTCTCCCTTTTCAGCCTTACTTTCTGTAACCATAACCACTACAACTATTTCCTGTAATTATCTTTGCGAATCTACCATGCAAAGCCTTCTCCTGCTAGTCAGATAATCTTTCTTCTTTTTTCTGGTTTTGAATTTCATTTGGCTTTTTGGTTTCCTAATGCCCTACTGTGACTCTAACAGCCCTTAATAAACTGTCTTCCCTATTACCCACAGAGGAATCTATATCCACGCAGTCTTCTACTGATAATAACCCTCTTCCACCTGCCTTTCTAGGTAATATAATCTTGCTTCTCCTGATCTGGAGGGAATTCTTCCATTCATGTTGACTACTTTCCTAGTTCTTCTGTCTAAATTTACTAGTTCAGATTTTGCTGAGTCTGCAAAAGCTGCTGAGTATCTAAGTAATAATAATGCCCAAGTATATACAACCTTCACTAGATTCGGAGCATTTAGCTTTAACTTCATTAGCTTCCTCACACTGATGTATTTCTTCTCAATTTTTGTTTTTATTTCTGTAGTTAGTACTCTGTCACTCCTAGATACTTATAACTTCCTCCTTCTTTCACTGATTTTAATGTCTGGCCATCTGGTAATTGGATGCCTTCATTGCTGACTACCTATCCCTTTTTCATGGCTAGGATTGCACACTTACCTATGCCAAATTTTATGCTGAAAAGTCTTACAGTTTGTATTAAGGAATCTATTCTTTATTCTTACTAAAAAGTTTCATGTCATCCATGTGGAGCAAATGGTTAATTTTTCCTTTTTTATCTCGAAATTGATGCGCTGCCTTTGCCTTTCTTAAAAGTAACCTGAGGGAGAGTAACATAACACAAATATTAAAAGGGATAACGATTCTCCTTGAAAAATTCCTCTCTTGATATTAACTTTCCTTAAGGCTGTGTCATCGGAGTAGACTGCTACTTTCCATTTCTTTTTGATATGTCTGATTAACTCTCTTTTGTTGTCTGCAATACTGCATATACTCAAACATTCACTTATCCATCAATGTGGAATCATGGCATATGCATTCTTGTAAACTATCCATGCTATAGTTAAATTTTTCTTTCTAGATTTTACTTCTTTTGGGACTGCTTTGCAGCCTTTCTATTCTTCTGGCAGCAATTCTTGTCTGCCCAGGTGCTCATAAATGCTTTCTGAGCATTCTTGTCAACAGCTTCCACAAGTAATTGGTCTATAATTGCTATCTATATTGACCTTACTTTTGTCTTTCATGAGGAGTACTGCTCTCTCTCTCTCTCTCTCTCTCTCTCTCTCTCTCTCTCTCTCTCTCTCTCTCTCTCTCTAGTCATCCAATCTGGTATTACTCCTCCATTCAAGCAATACTGAAGTTGTTATCTCAACATCCCATGTAAACTACTAAATTTCTTTAACCAGCAACCCTGAACTCAATCTGGTCCTGGCCTCTTCCAATTCGGCGATTTTCTTAACACTTTACTCATTGATGCACTAGTTAGTTTTAGATCAGGCTGCTTCTCACGTACTACTTCTTCCTTTACTTTCCTTAACCCTATTGCATCTCCACTATGATTGACTGGCTTATCCCAGATATTACTCCAGAACTTTCTAGCTTCTGCATTAGGTTTCTCATCTTCAGTACGTTTTTCTACACTATTTATTTGCCTATAAAATTTCATCTGATCTGTTTCAAACAATCCGTTCTGTTGTTACTGATCTATTCTTTTCTGATAACTGGAAATCTTACCTTCAATGGCTATGATACATTGTTTCAACTCTTTCATCACTATCCCAGGTCCTTTCTTTTTGACTAAGTATTTTTCTCAAGAGAAGATTTAAATCTTGTGTTTCTTACCTTGTTCAGTTTCAAGGTTTCTATCTTGTCTTAAAGTCTTCACTTTATTTTGTAATCACCTTTTCCACATTTGCTCTTTCCTAGTTTTTCCTTGAGGAATACCTAATCTTCTAGTAACTACTAACCTGCATAGATCAAAAATTTAATTTCACCTCTATTCATTATTTGTCATATGGACAACAGAATCTACTTCTATTGGCACCTTTTAACGCAGGTAATCTTTTTCTTTCTTCTTTACTCATTACTTCCTGCAACTCATCAAAAATCTTCAGATCTTCCTCACTTAAGTCGGTTAAGTCACTGGTGCCATTTGTCCCTTCTTGATCGGTAATGCTATTATCATTTTTCCCTTAAATTCTTCTTTGGTCTGAAGTGCATCTGTTATGTTGTTGTTTGGCTTTTCTATTGTTTGGTTTTTCTCTTCAAGTTCTCTTCCAAATCCAATTCTATCACCCCACTTTCTTCTGATAGCATTAGCCTGATCAACCAATCTCTGTTCAGTCATTTTAAGCATACCCTTCTCTACCCAAATTGTTAGCATTTGTTTTCTATAACTCCTTTTTTAGGTTCAGTTTCTAGGTAGCACTGCATCACTATCTATTTTCTTTGCTAGTCCGTATCAATATCGCTTGTTAATTGTCATCACTTTTCTGGTTTTCCTGTCCATTTCCTCAAGCTCGTTATTTGTCCACCTAACAACACCTGCATTATATCACATTAAGGAAACATCTCATCTGTTCATTGCCCACATCATGTTTTTCCCCTATTGAGCCTACTTCCCATAATAAATTTGTTGTTGTTGGTGGTGGTGGTGGTGGTGGTGGTGGTATTATTATTATTAATATATAAAGGAGTGAGGTAACTCCTCCAGAAGATATAGAGTCAAAATTAAAAAAGAGTGCCATTGTCATCTAGTGAACGTTATTTCGACATCTTGTGTGTCTTCAACAGGTTCAAAAAATTATTTTGTCAATCTACTTCATTTGGTTAACTAAAATGAAGTAGATTGACAAAATGATTTTTTGAACGTGTAGAAGACACACAAGATGTCGTAATATCGTTCACTAGATGACAATGGCACTCTTCTTTTAGTTTTGATATTATTATTATTATTATTATTATTATTATTGAGTGAGTGAGAGAGAGCAGTGAATGCCATCAAAGTGACACTGGGGTACAAATATACGAAGCCCAATATACCCACCATGACTATTCGTCTGATAAGTGTATACCAGACACATGCATCACAATCATATGCGCACGAAATGGTGATCTCATATCAAGATAAACAAAGCATGACGTTGCAGGTGTGGGTCAGTTAGAATTTTCTTCAGATCGGGTTGCCCATCCAACTCAAAAGGTCCCTGAATAAGTCCTTGAATTTGCTTAAGGATGTTGAACAAGACATTTTGCCAAAGGTTAATTATTCAAATCCCACTGCTTCTGCTCGTGATCAGAGATGCACATATTGTCAGCCACTAAAATACATGCTCAACTGGTTAAGGTCAAACAACTGACAAGCAAATCTGTGGTATTAAGCAGAATATTTTCTGTCGCCCGTCTTTTATACCAAGACAAAACAACGTACATGATAACACTTTCAATCAGTTAAGATCAGAAGGCATGAGAGCCAGTGCCTGGAACTGCAACAGGGCTTTATTATTATTTTTATTATTTTTATTATTATTATTATTATTATTATTGTTCAGTAGTTTCATTTTTATAACGTGCTTTCACTTCACTACCGAGTGCAGCTTTGTGCGCCTTGGGTATGTGCTGTGGTTTGCTATGGTGCTCTTATGTTTACTGTATTGAAAGTGTTTTGCGTAGAATGTGTGCAGTACCCAGTAGTGCAATTTTCTGTACGTTATATATATTTGTAAGTCCTGGTGTTTTTGTTATGTATTTGTCTGAATATTTTTTTATTATACCTACTATGATAGGAATTGTTTCTGTTTTTAGATTCCACATTCGAGTTATCTCTATTTCCAGGTCTTTGTATTTTGAAAGTTTTTCCATTTCTTTTAGAGAAACGTTGTCATCTGCTGGTATTGATACATCAATTAGAAAGCATTTTTTTTCTTCATGATCTTTGACAACAATAATTATTATTATTATTATTATTATTATTATTATTATTATTATTATTATTATTATTATTATTATTATTATTATTATTATTATCATCATCATCATCATCATCATCATCATCAACATCATCATCACCATCATTGCCTTTGCACACCTTCTAACGCTGGAGATGTATTAGAGTTTCAGCTGTTCACTACCAGTGAAGGTAACACCTTTTATTTTTCGAGCACCCTCCGGGGTATTCGAGCAGTTTCAGGCAGTACTGTTTTCTGCAAGTGCTCCACCCTTATTGCATCCCCTATTTGTTCCACGTTCTTCTCGAGATTTTTGCTCACTGTTCTCAGGGCTCCGACAATTATTGGTACTACTGCTACCTTTTTCATCGACCACAACTTCTTAACGTGCCAAGCTAACCTGTTATATCTCTCATCTTTTCTTTCTTCCTTATCGCATACCTTGTTGTCAGCTGGGCATACTATATCTATGATCCAGCATAGTTTGTTTTCTTTCTGAATTAAGACTATGTCTGGCATAATAAGCCAGACATATTGTTATAATTATTATTATTGTTATTTATATTTTCATTATTATTATTATCATTATTATTATTATCATTATTATTATCATTATTACTAGTACTACTACTATTATTATTATTATTATTATTATTATTATTATTATTATTATTATTATTATTATTATTATTATTTAAAAACAAAAACAAGAGCGTGACTGTTACTGGTAATAAACAGAGATTCACTCTGTTTATTAAAATGAAAATGAAATGAATGAACAATATTTCGAAAATCCGTGTGTCTTTTACATGTTCAAACTATAAAATGAAATTAAATTCAAAGTTAGCAAACGCTGAAACATTCAAAATTAAACCGGAATAACTGCGTTTCTTTCCAAGTAAAGCGACGTCACCAGTCTTCGGGCTTTCACAAAAGGTAGCAGAAGGAAGGAAAGGAAGAAAAACAAAAAGAAAGAAAAGAATTGAAGAAAAAATTGTTCACTCAAAATTTTAATATAAATATGGTGGAATTCACCTGACATTTTATTAATTCCTCCAGGCTGAGATTTTAACAGCTCACAAATATATCGCCATGGGTTTTGAGGACGGAAAGTGCAGTGGAGTGAGAATATTGTTAGAGAATGAGCACCTTCAGGTCTTCCTCAAATTTATACCCGTTTGATGTGAAATGCTTCGCAAGTTCCGTGGATCGACTGTTATTGTGCCTGACGTCGTACCTATGCCCGTTAAATCTTTTTTCTAATCGTTCTGTTATGCAACCAACATAAATCATTTTGTGTTTAATGCATTCCACTGCATATACCAAATGGGAATCCTTACAGGTCCCTCCTTCTGTATAAATCATAACATTTCTGTAATAATTCTTGCTGGAATTGGTAAGATTCATGTTATTGCACAACGAACAGTGCTTACCTCTCTCATGGGTGTTTTGGGTGGTACAGCGTTCAGAATCTCCAATGGAGTTTTTATTAAAGGTACTGGTCAATATTTCTCTAATATTTCTTTTACGTCTAAAGGCTACAATAGGCAGAAAAGGAAATATTTGTCGGAAATGAGGATATTTTTCTGAAACATGCTGGTAACTGTCATACAACACTTTTGAAATGCCAGCGAAACTTCGGTGCCAGTTAATCACTAAAGGAATTCGGCCATAAGCTCTTTTCTGACTACTAAAATTAGGCGTGAAAGGTTGATTATTACTACTAATTTCAGCTATGTAATTCGCGATTTCCTTTGATCCTGATTCATTATAATCGCGCTTTACATAAAAGGCGCACAAAAGTATTTGCAATATTTCCCAATGTCTTATCCTCAAAAACTAGGATTTCGGATGTGAATTTTGGACATAAAGCCATAGTCTTCTGCGAAGCAGTTTCAGAAATGTAAAAATTTGACTAAACTATCCTGTTTTCCTTCCCAGACAAAAGAAAGACGTCATCAATGAACTGTAAGCAGAGTATAGGTTCATGATCAGGCAGAGATTTGAATGTCACCCTTAATTGCGTTTCAAATTTTATCATGAAAGCATTTGCGAAATTAACTGCTATAGGTGTACCCATGGCGCATCCCTACATCTGATAGAAACATTTTTTCTCCAAACTTCATTGTGTTCCTTTGTAAGCACAAATTTTAATAATTTACAGAGAAACTTTGAGGGAATACTTTCCTTTGACGGTTTTTCAAAGGCTTTCATGCATGCTTCCACCCCCTCATCGTGATCGATGTTGGGGTATAAGGAAGAAACATCCATGGTTACCAAAAAAACAAAAACGGTCTTTAACATTACTTCGGTGTTTAGAAAATTTGTTAAATTTGGAAACAAAATCAAAAGTTTCCCGAATGTAGGAACTTGATCTTTTAGCTACCGAGAACAGAAATCCATCCAGCCATTCCGAAATTTTAGCAGCGCATTCATACCCACTGCAAATTGGGCGCAATTGAGGAAAGTTTTCGAATTTGTTATGTATTTTTGGAAGACCGTAAAATACAGGTGTTCTTTCTGAATGTAATAGCTTAGATTCCGTGTCATTTATGAAATTCTTTTCCTACATTTCCAAAATTATTTTATCAAGTTCCTCTTTGTAATTGAGGTTTGGATCTACATGTAGTTCTTCATAAGTTTTGTCACTTAAAACTTCTTCACTAGCTGAAATGTACTCGTTCTTGTCCATAATTACAATATCGCCTCCTTTATCCACCATTTTTATGACAATAGAATCATTGTTTGCTAGGCGACGGAGTGTGCTACGCTGGGAATCCGTAAGGTTTACCAGCTCATTTTCCTACAGGTTTTAAGGCTTTCTCTAATTCCTGTCTGACAAGATTCGAGAAATTTCAAAAGTGCTTGTGAACGTTCGGATACCTATTTGGATTCTTTAAAATCCAATTATGCCAGATCCGATCATCATCATTTCTTTCAACAAACATGGGGTTTTCTGACTCCCTGTTACCAATTCTTTCAAAAAAATGTTCTTGAAGCTTGTGACGGCGGACAAACTGATATATTCCTTGTGTTCATTTATGTTTGCCAAAAGTTTTAGTGCTTGGGCAGAAACTAAGTCCAAGTTCTAAGACAGAGATATCGTCTGGTGTAAGTTTTAACTTTGATAATTTTTTTACCGTCTTATTTTCTAACATGGTTGATTTTCTCGGTCTAGAGTTTTCCTCAGCATTACTTGCATCAGATTTTTTACTCACTTTTTGGGGGCTTTGATGGAAATCGTCACTTAAAATATGGAATCTGTTAGGTGTCAGAAATGCTGTTGATAATCCTGTTAAGGGTCATATAGGTTTGTAATTTTGTGGATGTGTGATTTCATTGGATTTGACAGTTAAAATTATTTTCCTTTCGCTATGT
Organism: Octopus bimaculoides; assembly: GCF_046866305.1. Taxonomy (NCBI): domain Eukaryota; kingdom Metazoa; phylum Mollusca; class Cephalopoda; order Octopoda; family Octopodidae; genus Octopus; species Octopus bimaculoides. The sequence continues at coordinate 37,176,118 of NC_142939.1, forward strand.
CTAGGGAGAGTCATTACGCCAAAATTAATAACACACGCACTTGTCGCGTGCATATATGTATGTGTGTATATGTATATTTATGTCTTGCATATATATATGCCTGTATATGTATGTAATTATGTGTATGCATCTCTGTATTTTGATGTATATATGTATATAATTCGAGTATATACTGTTGTAAAATATTTATGTAATGCAGCGTGAAAATTTCAATTTTAATTTTAATGTATTAATTGACTTATATTTTGTATACAATTATTTACAATATGTATTTTGAATCCACTCTTCGATTTAAGGTTTTCTTCGATTTTACAATAGGATGAATTTATATTGAATTCATTTATTTTGTTCTTTGCATGCTTAAAACCGTTAATTGAAAGGACCAATGAAACAAATCCATTTTAAAGGTGTATCCTTCTACTAGTTCTGATTATTTCTGTTCCATTTTAACAAAACTGTCCGACGAACGGGAACGTGAAACTCTGAGTAACAGCTTTTGCTATATTTCTGTTGCTTTTAAATAAAGTATATTACTCTACCTCTGATATTTGAGTACTCTTTTTTCCACCTTGTTTCAAACACCTTGTTTCACATTTATGTGCTTGCTCCGGTATATATATATATATATATATATATATATATATATATATATATATATATATATATCATAATATTATTAGGGACAAAATCCAAAATTACAGGTAAAAAACTCAATTAAAATCAATTTATAAAAAATTAAAATTAAATTGAGCCTTATAGATAAAGTATATATAAAATATATATAGTTTTAGGGAAAATAACCAATTTTCAAGAACTCATCGATGAAAATCCACTATCACATATAGAAAAATTAATAATTAAAAGCACAATAAATGAGTATAATATAAAGTAAAGTAAATATCATAAGATAAATATAACAAAAAGATTACACGTGTTTCATAACCAATTTTCAAATAGAAAAGAAATTTAAATCGATTAAAATCAATTGAAATTATCGAAAATAAGTTCTATTCAAAAATATAGCTACTCGTCAGATAGTAAGTAGAACAATAATTAGATATATATCTCAACTAACAATAAGTACCAAATGAATTAATATGAAATACTTATTATATAAAGATAGAAAAATTATTTAAAAAATATCATAATATCAAAATAATAACCATTCAATAATCATCCCTTCATCCATAATAATAACATGTATATTATACACAAAAAACATCTTACCTAAATTATCATTGCTTTAAATTATCATTGTTTTAAATACAAGTTGAACGAAGTTTAAGTTTAAAATAATAATGAAGATAAAATTAGTACATATTTAACCGGTGTAATAGTTAAAGCTATACTATTTAAAGCTAAAGACGTTTATTTAATTATGATTAAAGATCAATTGAATAATAGAAAAATACAAGATTATTTATTTCTACAAACGTAATAATAAAAAATATGAATGAAAAAATTATGAATGGAAAAAATTATGAATGAAAAAATTAGGAAAGAAAAAATTATTAAGAATAAAATGTTAAACTTTATATATATATACAAAGTTTTGATTTAAAAAAAAACTTTAACGATATTATAAACTATAAAGATTAATAATTAATCAAATAATATTAATCAAAAATAATCGAAAATATATCAACACTATTCCAATCGAAGTTCTAATATTATGTTGAAATGAAACTATAACTTCTAAATAATATAGTGTTAAATAAGTTATCTATTAAAATAATCTATAAAGAACCAAATGAATAGTATAAAAACAAGAATACATATTATTTTCAAATAGTAGAAAATCTTTAGCAAAGTGAAAACAGTACTTATCCAAATTTTTCCGTAATTCAAACTGAAAAACTAAGACGTTATCTAATAGCTATAGCGTTTTAAGCAAGAGTTAGCGCGAAAATACTACGTTTAAAAAGAACGTTAAAATAGAGAATAGAATACGAAAGCATGAATGAAATAATAATACTTAAATAAATGAATGAAAAATTTAAAATTTATATAACTAACAACATAAAAAGAACAAAAAACTATAGTTATCTTATAAAACATATTAATAAATATTAAATTCTAATATATAATAAATAAATAAAAATATTAATAGTCGTAAATTAAATAATATTATGAAATAAACTAAAATACTACTATTGATTTAGTCTTATCAAAATCGTCGTGTCATTGTAATATAAAACCTTAAACTTACTAAAAAATTAACCTACCAATAAAAACAAAATATAGCTACTGGAATAATTAAATAGATACCCCAACACACACCCTAATACATACATACATATATACATACATACATACACATATACATATATATATATATATATATATATATATATATATATATATATATATATATATATATATACATATATATATATATATATATATATATACATACATACATACACACACATATACATACATACACACATATATATATACACTTACATGCATATACAAATATACATACGAATATACAAAATAATATACGTATATACACACAACATACACACATATATATACACATAAACACTAATAAAAGCATGTACATAAATAAAAACATACATACACATATATACATAAATACATATATATAAATACATATAACACATATAGACCAAAACATACATACTACCATAAATATATATATATACATAAATATATATCTACACATACACACATGTACCTACCAAAATAAACATAGAAAAACAAATACACTCATACACACATATAAAAATAAAGAATAATATATATAAATACACACTCATCCTCCCATGCTCTCAAATATACATATTATATAGATACACATATACAGACATATATACATACACATAAAAATACACATATATATACAGAAAAAACATGCATATACATATACATATATACATATACATATATACATATATATACATATATATATACACACATACATAAATATATATATATATACACCCATAAATATATACACCTACTAATTTATATAGACAAATTACACACACTCACATATATACTTATACCCATATATATACATATATATACACATTTACATAAGTACATACATAAATAGACATATACATATACACAAAAATACTCATAACTATATATATAAAAAATATACAAAATATACACACAAATAAAAATTCACTGAAATAAATATATAAATAAGGAATATTCTAAAACAAAACTACACTCACGCACTCACTCACACGCACAATATATATAAATATACATCTATACTCACAAATATATATCTTTATACATACATGTAAATACAAATATACACTCAATATACACAAACATATATTAAAAAAAAAAAAAAAAACATATATATACACTTAAACCTATATAAATACATACGTAAACATATATACATACACCTAAAATATACATACATACTAATGCATATAGACTAAAACACACACCCTCAATATATACATGTACATGCATATACACATACCCATATAAACAAAATAAATAAAAAATTATTAGCTAAAGTTTTTATATAAATAAAGTAGTTTATGTCTACATTTTATTTTTCGTTCATCAAAAGAATTAAGTAAATTATTATCCTTATGAAATAATATCTCTTTAAATTCATTATTACATAAATTACAAAAGTTATTACCTATATGATAGGATTTAGCTTTACAAACTATCTCCCATTTTAAAATATATTTAATATTTTTAGCTTTAAGTTCCCAAATATATTTACTGAGGCCAGTAGAATTAATTAAATTTCTATTCTTAAATGAGTGCATATGTTGAGTTACTCTTAATTTAATTTTATTAGAAGTCGAACCTATATAAATCTTATTTAAATTATAACCATAATGTTTATTTTCATTCAATAATTTCACTATACATTTATACACTACATCTTTCAAATTACATTTATTATTAAAATTACATTTAGTTTTATCTAAACATGTACAATTAATTATATTCTGGTCAACATTATTACTATTAAAATTAATATTAGAATAATTATTAAATTTAAATTTGTAGTAATTATTTAACTTAAATTTATTAAAAGAGATAATATTAGCAACATTATTAGTAGTGGAATAACCTACACCAAAATTATTTTTAGAAAAAATATAATGATATTTTTTATTATCTTTAAGGAATAAATCAATAACTTTAAAAACTTCATTAATAATGTTAGTTTTAACTTGAACACCGTATGGAATAATTAACCAGAGTTTGTTCTTATTATAGATATTATTGAATTTATTATTCGTATTATTAAATTTATTATTATCATTAAAAAAATTAAAATATTTAAAATTGTTACCATTAAAATTAAGTTTATGTTTAGGTAATTTATTATAATACCAATTATTCTTATTATTCTTATTATTACCTAAGAAGACATTATCATGATTATAAAAGTTATGTTTATTAAAAAGGTCATTATTATTATAATTATTATTACTACTATTATAAAAATAATTCGGATTATTAAAAAAATTTATATTATTAGTATATCCCGCTTCTTGCAGGGCTTTATTATAATAAGGTGCATGTTTTCAAAAATCTCTATATTAGAAGATAGTAAAGATATTCTCTTACCTATAGTAAAAGTTAAGGATTTTTTAACTGAGGGTGGGTGATTGCTTTTAGCATGAATGTATTTAATATTTTCATTAATCTTATGGTAAGGTTGGGTATTACCAGTAGATAAATTAAAATTAGCATCTAAATAATTAACGTTATAATACTCATTATAAATAGTAATCTTTAAACCATTTCTTTTAAAAAAACAATATATTCTCTTCTTATATAATTCTAGTTGTCTATTAGTGCAATTTTTAGTAAGTAATAAAAGGTCATCCCTATATAAACCACCCTCCAATTTTAAGTTTTCAAGTTCAAGTTCAGATAATAAATATATACCTACTAAATCAGTTACCTGTGCTGAATCAGGTATATCAAAATAATCTCTGGTATCTTTTCTAGCCCACAATTTATTATCATATTTAATCAATGATTTTCTAGCCATTTTAACTACTTTTACTTCATCGTTAGTCATACCTACTTTCTTCATAGCAAAAATTAGGGCCTTATTTAGTACAATTTCATTTATAGAAGAATAATAATTGTCAATATCAATTAGTATATAATAAGTATTTCATATTAATTCATTTGGTACTTATTGTTAGTTGAGATATATATCTAATTATTGTTCTACTTACGATCTGACGAGTATCTATATTTTTGAATAGAACTTATTTTCGATAATTTCAATTGATTTTAATCGATTTAAATTTCTTTTCTATTTGAAAATTGGTTATGAAACACGTGTAATCTTTTTGTTATATTTATCTTATGATATTTACTTTACTTTATATTATACTCATTTATTGTGCTTTTAATTATTAATTTTTCTATATGTGATAATGGATTTTCATCGATGAGTTCTTGAAAATTGGTTATTTTCCCTAAAACTATATATATATATATATATATATATATATATATATATATATATATATAAAGGGACAACACAAGAATAAGACCTCGATATTAGATGAATAGAGGATTGTTTATATACGGTATAAATTAGAACAGACAGTAAGCTGTCATTATAGTACTCGGAGTTTCGAATATCGGAGCGAAGAGCTACGATGCATTCTCGTCGGCTATCAATGGCAATTGATGCAATGAGAAACCGTTGAATAAAAGGGGAGTTACTCTAATAGGTAGAAAAAGAAAAAAAGATAAAAAATACACGCAACCTTATTCTCACAATACATAGACATAAATCTCCTGCATTCATAATGTCTACATACGTACACACACAAACATGTATATGTACATGCACATACACACATATCCACACACACGCTCACACATGTATATATATGTATATGTGTACGCATATGTGTACACATAGGTGTTTGCATACATACACATAACATAAAACATATATTTAGAAGCTAATACATATAAATATACGTATATATATACTGGCATGCATTAATACTCCCGCAAACACGTATATACATATGTGTACACACACACACGAACACGTACACATATACATATATATATATATATATATATATATATATATATATATATATATATATATATATATATATATATATATATATATATATATATATATATATACACATATATATATACATCCTCCTATCACACACCAACACCCGCACATATACAAACATATGCATATCCGTATAAATGAAGAGGACGTGTGCATGCAAGTTGCACTTATGCACCGGACACAGTCTTACACTCATGCACATATACTTTTACTCACACACGTACACATTCACACAATTAAAAATGAAACAAAAAAAAGAAAAAATGAAAAAATATATGTAGAAAATAGAAAATTAAAAGAAGTTAAGACATATGGGAAGCTTGTGTATGAACATAGTAAAAATATGTAAAGATGGTCCATCTGCAAAAGTTTCTTGGACCCCGCTATATGTCTAAATTCAAGAACTGAACTTTCTGGATCATGTGACAAATAACCTCTTACGGTTTTGGGCCCCACCATGATCACGGAAGAACATCCCTGGAAGACGATGAATGATTGTGAAGACCTGAGCGCCACCACGGAAATGTGGAGAAGATTTATCAGCTTGTGCATGAGGATCGTCGGAAGACAATCAACGACGTTTTGAAGCGCTTGAAAGAGGGTATCCAGCGAAAGCGACCGGATCTGAGGAGCGCGAGCAATTGGATTCTTCACGACGACAATGCCCCTTGTCACCAAGCTCTCCTCACTCATGAGTTTCTCACCACAAACAACATGGTATCGCTTTTGCACTCGCCTTATTCACCAGATTTAGCACCTGCGGACTTCTGTCTCTTCCCCAAGATGAAAAAGGAGCTCAAAGGTCGCCGTTTTAACACCGTTGTCGAGATTCAGAGCAAATCACAGAAGGTCCTCGACTTGCTTACGGAAAAGCAACTTCCAGTCCAAATTCAAAATAGAACGCTGCACAAGGTGACTATTGTTTGAAATTATGGTGTAACTGAGTATTCTAAAAGCAATCCCCATGTAGAACCAATGTGGTAAAATGTGAAATTATTGGAACCATGAATCACAAAACATTCTATCCGACGTGTTTCTATACGACTTCAGTCCACACGAAGTGAATAGAACCTTAGTTGCGATGGAATAAATCCCTAGAGTCGAAAGGTTGAATAATTTTCATTACATGTATTCAGGACATTTTTCTCCCTTCTGTATATACAAACGTGTATGTGTGTGTTTGTATCATATAAACCGGAGACATATACACACGACTCGATAATAGAAACACGATCTCAACCGTTTTGCGGCCGTACACACGTTCATGAATACATAGACATATGCATACTCGTTCACACATATAAACGAAAATAACATGAGATATATTTCAATAAATTATCGTAACATTTCAAATAGAATAACATTATCTATATACATAACTATGTATATCTGTATGTATGTGATTGTTTGCGCCTGTATGTAGTTTTATGCTTCTACATGTTCAGAAACGTGTTAAATTTTGATGGGTCTGATGCAGTAAAGTCCTTGACACAACATACTTCAGCCTGAATTAAATTAAGAATATGTGCGCGTGTACATTGAAGAACGTGTTGTAAAGGACATTATTAAATGCTAATATTCAAAGTACTTCTCGAAATCAGCAATAACCATCTGCTGATACAGATTACATTAAATTTATAGCTCATATTTAGATTCTTTTCAGCGTAGTAATTTTTATAGTACTATCTTATGAAACCCTATTGCAAATACCATACTACCAGTAAATATCATATTTCCTTATGTATATGCAAACGAATGTTTATGAATCTGTATGCGTGTGTATATGTGTTATTTGGATTTAGTTTTTGTGTGTGAATGTGCATGTTATAGGTGCTTTGTATACGTTGCAAGGTTTATGTGTTTAAATGTTATATATATATAAAGGTACGAAAACATAAACATTTAAAGACATAAACATTGCAATGCGTGCAAATCACCTATAACATGCACATTCGCACACAAAAATTAAATCCAAATAACACATATACACACGCGTACAGATTCATAAACATTCGTATATATATATATATATATATATATATATATATATATATATATATATATCACAGGACTGAGTGTGTGCGCTGGCGATTGAATATATGCGGTTGTGTGATTATAGTGGCTGTGAGTGTGTGTGCGTTTGTGATTTTGAATGTGTGAGAATGTGCGTGTGTTGTGCGTGTGAAAGGGAATGTAGAGTGGGGTAGGAATATTTTAAAACAGTTATTTAAGGATTTAGACATGTAACAGCCACGTGTAAATCACCTATGCGTCTCTCCCTGAATATCACTTGCAACAATCGATAACTTTTTTGAAGACCGAATAGTTTGCAATTTGGGTGAATCAGTACCTGACGTTATGAATTTATGCAGCGTACCAATCATTTGAAGTATCATATAATAAAGAATTTGGACTTCAAGTAAATGATGTGCATTGGCAAATGTATTTATGTAAATTTTTATCTGGTTTATATAAGTGATGGTCTGAAACGCAGGTTTGTGTAATTATCAATGTATTCTTCTACCAACTTAATCGAAAGAGCTCTCTTTTGAATTGTATGCAGGAAATAAAAGGAATGTGTATGTGCTTTGAATGCATATATATTTTCATCATTGTTGTTATCTTTAATGAATATTGTTTTAATTTCCTACATACGTTTGAATCGTAATATTGCAACGTATTAGTAGCAATCCGAAGTTCAAAAGCAAAAACTGAACGGCAACACAAATGTTAGAGATTATTACTTGATATGGGCATGACTTCTAAAGAAATTTTTGATTAATATTTATGGGGAAAAACTGTACCAGCTGTTCAAGAGTAAGCCAAAAATTAATCGATTTGATCTAAATCTCACTGTTCACCGTGATCCATCTCCACTCTCAAAAAACGAGTTCACGCTTGAAAGTGAACTGAATCCTTGAAACCAAACCCTAAAAAAGAACACATAAAGGCACTCAGGATGGACCTTATTAATGTCAAACGAAGAAATGCAGAAAACATTGAAAAATGTACGAAAAGGGCATATTCCATTTCCCAAAACGTCCAAGCAATAGTGACCAGCAGCTTTTTCAGATAAAACCACAATGATGAAATTTCTTTTAGTCTGTGTAGAGAGTGAAGGAACAAACTATTTTAAAATCATGAAATGTATATAGTCCGAACAAAAGAAGGAAAAAATTATACGACAGTTGGCTGTCTGATACGTTGATGTCGTGGTGTTTGATTCTATCTGCCACAGCGTAACTTAAATTATATTTCATAAGGAAGGATTGAACAAAGAATTCTTTCAAACAAATATAAGAGCCATTTATACATAATAAACAAATTGTTGCAGATGAAGCTAATTAGACTAACATTTTGTCATTTGTTTAACATTCCATCTGGAGACGAAAGAGAATTATCATTTCAATGGTAGCATTGATCCGATTCACAGTGGTAAAATCCTGAGTTGGTTGAACTTTTATCTCGTTAGAATTTCGTATTTATATCACGTTAAGAAGGTCAAATGATGACCAGAGAAAAAAGAGAAAAAGTTGCAAATACATTGTATGTTAGTTGACTCACGAAATAAATTCGTTTTTACTATGCTTCAATCTCTTGTTGAAGCAAATTTTTTAAAAGATCTATTCGTGAATAGTTGCTACAACTCATTATTCGACACATATCAAACAGATAACATTTACTATATGGTACCTTCAGAGTATGCATTGCGAATTTAAGATTTAATAGAGATTTATGCTTTCGAATCAGGTTCTTAGATTGCAAACTTGTGTTGAAATATCGCAAGAATTTAGATGTCAATGATAAGATAATAGTGCAAAAATCGCAGATAAGTACAAGGCAATACAAATGATATGAGTTAATGAAATTCTCTTGAATGCAGGAGTAGCTTTCCACCAGTTTTCCTAAACATATAGGCCGACGACGAAGTAAAGGAAATTGGTAGCTCAAGTTTCTAGTAGTAGCTGCCAAATATTACTCAAATTAAACCGTACAGTCCTGAGAAGGAAAAACAAACTCAATAATATATTTCTAAATATGCAATGGTCTGGAGAAAGCCTTATTAGTTATTGGAGAAATGTCTTTCATAATTACCTGGGTGCTAAACAAGAATGGAAGTGTTAATTATACTGTTTCTCAGCATGAATATATCTATTGAAACGCTACGACGATCAAACCTGTATAGAGTCAGTGACGAGATACGACCTGCCAAACTTTTGGCTGACAATTCAATCCCCTTCGGGTCCAATAAAATTAAGTTTACATTCTGAAAATTTGGCAATCATTTGCAATCAATCAATAGTTTCTGTCTGTTCAGTTGGTTTGCACACTAAGGTCACATGCCTACTGGAATCTACCGGATTCTTGTTATTTTATCTTCTTGAAGTCATCATTGGAAAAATATTAAAACACAAATTACGGACTCACAGACTGTATATATGAAACATTTGTTAGTAATTTACCGTCAGCAGCCTGGGCACTATGAAACTAACGAGTGTTTTATTACTTTGGTGTCTTATTTCAAGTCTTAAACTGAGGCGTTAGATGCATCGATTCAAGTTTTAACGAAGGCATTAGATGCATCAGCTATAAGAATAAAGGTGTTCTGTAAGCTATATGCATGATGCGAGCCAAATATTTAAACGTTCCGGTATGTCTTTTAAATGAATATATTGTTTTCTGATACAGGTACAGTTTTCAAGAGGAAGAGTTGGTCGATAGCACAAGCCCTAGTATTTGACTTGTCCTTTATGTTATCAGCCCTGCAGGGATGAAGGGCAACGTTGGCATCTGCAAGATTTGAAATCATAACGTAAAAAGCCGTAGCAAATGTTGCAAAGCATTTTACACGCTCTAACAATTCTTCCCACACGCCAACTTAATTGAATGAGGATAGCCCTCAGTAATTCAATTATATAACTTTCTTTTATTCCTTTATTCTTTTACTTGTTTCAGTTATTTGACTGCGACCATGCTAGAGCACCGTCTTTAGTCGAACAAATCGACCCTAGGTCTCAATTTTTGTAAGCCTAGTACTTATTTTATCGGTTCTTTTGCTGAACCGCTAAGTTACGAAGACGTACACACCAACATCGGTTGTCAAGCGATGGTGGGGGACAAATACAGACACAAACACACAAATACACACACACACACACACACACACACACACACACACACACACACATACACATATATATATATATATATATATATATATATATATATATATATATATATATATATATATATATATATATATATATATGTATACGACGGTATTCTTTCAATTTCCGTCTACCAAATCCACTCACAAGGCTTTAATCGGGCAGAGGCTATAGTAGAAGACACTTGCCCATGGTGCTACGCAGTGGGGCTGAACTCGGAACCATGTGGTTGGGAAGCAAGCTTCTTACACAGCCATGCCTGCATCTATGGTGAATGTTTTTTCTCAATATTCTCCCTAGCAATTGATTAACTATACATTGGGCTATCCATCAATGTAGTTATCTGACAATTAATCACACGATCTTCTAACAAAATTTCCTTTTGTAATCAATAGGTTTCAGAGCTATCTCACTCGTCATACCGATACAATAATTACCATATCAGTTATAGGATTCCAGTTTTAATTAGCAGGCTATTACACTAGTTGTAGCTATTAATAAGATGGATACAAATGTAGTTAGACTGATATGATATGAATTGTATCATTATAACTAATGGCGAGTCAACGTCAAAAAACACAGAATTCTTTATTGTGACTCACCCTTGTTGAATGCACAAAATATTATTAGGGCTCACAACATTGACTCTCAGGGGAAAACTGTTGCCTTGTGATACAATATCGATTAGGTCCAAGCATTTAGGGAGCTCCTATGTGTTCAAACGATCGTCTAGAATCAAATCAATTAAATTACATACTACCATCTTAAAAAGGGAAGGTGATTTTGGAAAAAAATAATTCCAGACACACTATGCCTGAACACAATAGAACAGCCACGGCTGAAATGCCTTTAATTATAGTTTTGCTGAGCAAGACCTGATCTAGAGGTAAATAATAATAATATCCATTCTGAGGGAACGGTAGTAGTTTTGTGATACATCAGTTACGATGACATAACACTATTCATTCATTCCAAAGTCATCGAAAGATCTACGGTTTAAAAAGTCTAATTTCCTGCAGTTGGCTGTCTGATACGTTGATGTTGGAAGGCCGAAATTATTCCGTGTACAGTTTCAACATAATGTCTCTCTATTCAGCGAATCATTATCATCTTCGTTATAGAGAAAGCAATGTACATGAGAAAATTCTCCAAGGAAATAAAATTGTACTACAGCGAAGGGGGAAATATTAACAAAGTCACATTTTCGAGGTTCACTAAAAGGCACAGAATCTTTCCTCGAGACTGGTATGAAGGAAAACCATTTTTCACTTTGCTATAAATGCGACCTTCAGGTCGCATAATGTAACAGAACTTCGCTCTTCATGCTGTATCGAAACGAATGATACCAACAGATGCTCTACAGAAACTTCTGATGCTTTAGAAAGTGATTCAATCGAATATAACTTTTCTTTGGAATTAATTGCTTTATATCAATGTAAAATTCATTACTTGTGATCAGTTGAGCTGAATTTGCGATCTTGTGTCGATAGCCAGCTGGTATTAATCTTCAACTAGATGTTTTAAGTGTGATAAAACATTAACCGGAACGAAGCATTTATGGGCTACTGCCAAGTGATGAACAACGCTTTTGTGGTGAGAATTTATAAGCATCCTTCTTGCCTGCAGTCAGATTTGTTGAAGGTGTTGTGTATCACCCACTTGAATGTATACAAACAGAATAGTTTCATATGAAAATTTTATAATAGATGGTAGGAGGAATGGAAAATACTGTTTCATTAAAAGTGCAGATATGAGATTTCACTTGCAGGAAGAGTGAAAAGTGTATTCTTTATTTTGAGTATTACTGTATTTAAAAAAGACGAAAAACACTTCACTTTAGCAATAAAATTTATTTAGTTTCTGTTTCATTATTTAGAGAGGCCGGACGTTTATGAAAAATTCACAAAATCATTCATTTTAGTTGCGAGCAAATTTTATTGACATCAATGTATTCGTATTGAATTAGCATTTGTCAAAATCAAGTCCGTTTTCATTGACGCATTTCTGAAAGCGTTCTTGGAACTTGGCTTCCACTCTCTCCAGCATTGCTCTGTCGATTTGGGCGACTTCCACTCGAATAGCTTCCTTCAAATCGTCCAATATACGGGTCTTGTGCGCACACATACAATATTGAGGCACAATAAATAGTCACACATGGACAAATCAGGGAACCGCGGAGGCCAAGGAATGTCAGCAAACCTGGAAACGAGGCAGTCACCGAAGAGAGAGCGAAGAACGTCTGTTGATGCTTTGGCTGTGTGGGCCGTCGTTCCAACCTACTGAAATCACACCCGTCGAATAGGCATACGTTTTCGTTGTAATTCAGGCACAGAGAAGTTGTTTATGATCTCGATATAACGCTCAGAGTTCACAGCAACAACATTTCCATGGCTTGTAGCGTCTGCTGTATTGGATTCGGTACTGCAAGTCACGAAGCTACACCAACAAAACTGGTGGGGCCAGGGCCTAGAAATCCTGATCCAGGCAACGCAGAAGGACCGCGAAGAAATCCCAGATCTCATTAATCTTCCCGATGGAACAGCACTACGAGTCATGGTGGAGGGACGTAGACATAGATGCTACAAATGTGGGCAGAATGGTCTAATTAGAAGCTCCTGCCCACTAGAACTCGCAGCAATGGGTCACTCTCTACCAAACGAGCATCCACAGCCAAAAAACAAGGCGGGGGCCAAGAACACCAGAACTGACCCTGCACAACCATCAACAAGCCCTTCCCCAGCTGCGAAGACAAAAGATGTACTCAAAGGAGAAATAACCAAGCAAAACCAAATACCAACCAGATTGCGGATTTACAGGATGACCCTACTAATGATACCATGGACTCTGATTGAAGGAAGATGCTAAAACAGGAGTAAACGCAACGAATCTTCCCCAAACCCCATCCGCGCTACAGATACACATCACACTGCACGCACACCCCGTCACTAATACACAAGCACCCACAAACACCTGACACGATAATTTAAGTTAGGTAGCATAGATGTACGTGGCCTGGGATCGAATTGGAAGCAAGGACACTTGCTAAACGATCTCAGGTCATAGAATCTGGATATTATAATCACCAACAAAAGCAAATTACCCGGGTCACAGGCTTTCCTACCCCTCATTGATGGTTAAGAGATTTTCGTGCTTTCATTCCAGCCCAGAGGCGGGGGTGGTACGGTGGTATTTTACCGGAAAGGTTTGGGCGTAGAGATAAAGACAATCTTTGTGGACCTAGAGGGTAAGCTGGTCATCTTAGATGTGACGCATAGCAGCGGTGGTGCCTTCAGACTTATAGCTGTCTATGCACCGAACGACACTGGACAGTCTCAGTATTTCAGACGCTTAGAGGCTTTGCTCGGCACGTCACGCACTTTAGTACTAGTAGGAGACATTAACACTATCTTAGATGTACGTGTGGATAGTGTTGGCTCGAATATAAATAGAAAAGGGAATGCATGCCTCGCAAACCTGCTCAGACGTTTCCAGTGGTTTGGGTGTTGACTGTACTTTTGTGATCCAATCTAACAATTCGCGTAAGAGTCCGACGGTCCCTATCTGAAAGTTTTGGTTTTCTTCCAGAGTTTTGTTTTGACGAGAAGGTTTTATCCCTCTTTGTCAAAGGCTGTCAATACTTTCAAGGCGGTATTTCTTGATACACCAAACATTTCGGCTGTTTTCGTTACGCTAGCGCCTGCCATACGAGCACCAACAATTTAACCTCTTTGGAAGTCCTCTAGATATGTCATTTTAATGAATTTTAATTACTTTTTCTGATGATATCTGAAAAAAAACCAGCAATTTTAGCAAAACATATTAAGCAACACTAATAATAAAGAAAAAAAAAGAAAAAATAAACAAGCTTTTGACAGTTCTATATTGGGTTGTCCGGAAAGTTCGTACCAATGTATAGTAGCTTACCTTTCGACTTATTGCATTGCAGACCATGAGTACACCTTTAAGAGTAGAGGTAAGTGTAACAGTACTAGTCAAAGTAAACTAATTTGGAAAATAAAGGATAGTAAAAAATTATTCAAAATAAATTGGAAAATAATTAGTCATGCTAGATCGTACAAAATTAATGATGCTAGATGCAACCAATGTATAGATGAGTTATATCACATATTAGCGTCTAAGAAGAAATTGCTTAATGAAAGACTTGAGAGTGTTCTGTCTTGCACACACTATTTTAAATGTGTTTAGGAAAATTTTACTAAGTGTATATATTTATACTCGTATGTGCCATTTATATGTGTGCATATATATATATATATATATATATATATATATATTATTTTGTTTAAAAGAGTTCCAACACTGTCTGTTTTTTATGTTTTATTTATATTCCTGCAGAACCAATGTGGGGTATAGAATATGGAATATACAATATATAATATAATAAACAATATATAATATAAAATAAAATAAAATAAAAATGGATGGCACCATGAAAGAAAGTATTGAATGTAGATGAAATATTGAGTGTTCAATATAAAGGATCAAATATATAAATATATAAATATAAATATATAAAGGCGACTCGAGTTTCAGGGCTAGTTCCCTTCGTCATGGCCGGTATGACAGACTTTAACAGACTGTAATAAGTTGGCTGGTTTTCTGTCTTTTATACCAATTCCTTTGGACGGCAGCAGTAGGTGTTTGGCTATTTTTAGAATTGATGTCAAATCTATTTTTAGAAATGATGATATTTTAATTTATTGTTTTGTGTGGGTTGTAGGGATAAGATTTTTAAACCCCAGTAGGTGTTTGGCTGTTCTTAGAAATGATGCCAAATCTATTTATAGAAATGATGATATCTGAGAGATTTTTTGTGTTTTGGTTACAGGGATAAGATTTTTAAACCCCAAGTAAGATGGATTTAATCATTGTTTGTTAAGAGTGGGTTTGAATTTCTTAATAAAGTCCTTTTCTTTGCATTTTCTTTCAATTTCATTCCGGTTGTAAAGTTTATGGAATGGAAATATATTAAAAGTTTGATGACCACATGTTGCTAGATGGTTACTCAGTGGTATTTGGCGGACTTCTGGGTTTTTAATCTGTTGTCGATGTACCCGTGAGCGTTCCGATAGTGCATTACCTGTCTGGCCAACGTACAATTCTTCACAATTAGGGCATTTGATGCAGTAGATTAGATTTCTACTTTTGCAGTTCATGTTCGCATTGGTGAATATTTTGGAAAGCATATAAATGCGAAAAATATGCCGAAACACACTCAGAATGGATTTCTTTAACGGCACCCATACTTCCTCGGAAGTACCTAATTAAAGAAATTAGAGGAGAACCAGAGGAAGAAACAAAACTCCGATGGGATCTCGCATTAACAAAATTCAGGACCGACATTTCTATCACCCTGTCTAAACAATCCCGTTATAAAACCAAATATGAAGCAATCGACAGTCTTATTGAAGATGAAATATCAAAACTAGCAACTGGCAATGTAAAAGAAAAAATGCGCGAACTATGGATCAAAGATATCTCCAGAGAAGAGAACAAATCACGAAAATTATGGCAGCAGAAACAACTATTCCTGGATAAATATTCTACCAACTACGGTAAAGAATTTAGAACCCAGAGAAATAACAGTAAAAAAGAACAATCTCACCAAGGTAACAAAAACCAGAGCATGAGGCAACATCAACGCCCATCCCACCAGGAATCAAAGAGGAACTACGGTAAGAACTTTTCCCCTTTTGTACGCAAACACCCTAATCTACACATTATAAACAAAAAACATGAACAAAATAAATACTTCTCTGATCAGACCTTTAGACGTAGGAACACCAGATCATTTTCAAAACCTCAACAAAGATTACCTACAAAAAACGGGGAAAAAAACCGGCCTAAAACCAGAAACAATACCAGACCATCCTCTCAGATCACTAAAACCAATACTTACAAATTGAAAAAGATATTTAATTCTGAAAATAGGAAGGCAAACATAACAACACCAGGTAAAATAACACAACGAAAACACAAACTTCAAATCAACACCAACAAAAATAGTAACCACAAACAGAAAAAAATTCATTTTTTAATGTCAGGACAACAAACACCGGAGAAAGAAACACTCCAAGAAGTAACATACCCAAAACAATTGGACACATAGACCCTAAGATAATTAATATTTCCAGAAGAGATCTTGACAATGATGAAACCCAACTTCTGTTAAAAGGCCTGAAATTTACACCTACACCAACAGTCAACCACCATGAACTAAAGGAAGATATCCAGAAATTCTGTCGCAAATTACGACTTGTCGAATTCTTCACCATCAATATTAATAATAAAAATAATAATGAAACCGAAGATTCTTTAGTGAGGAATAAATCAAATTTCACCCCACCAAAAGGCAGAAATATCTACCTGGACCAATATATTGACACCCTATCAAACTTCCCCCTAAAACAAAATACCAAAGTTAGGCCGAACATTAACAAATCAGATATCTGCACTTAAACGCATACAAAACGATGAAACAATAATAATTAAACAAGCAGATAAAGGGGGTGCAATCGTCATCATGGATGTGGAATACTACAAGGATTTAGTTGAGGAACAACTAAATGACACAACCTTCTATTGTGAAATACCCTCGAACATAGACCACCGCATCATGAAGAAGATCAACCACCTAGTTTCTAAACACTACAACTCACTCACTGACAATGAAAGAGACTACATCACCAACTTCGAACCAAAACCCAGTAACTTTTACGGCTTACCCAAAATACATAAGTCAGAAGATATTCAACAGGGAGTAAAGGAACAAGGAAGTGAATACATAAAAGTGCTACATCCAAAAGATTTAAAACTTAGACCAATTATAGCTGGCCCAGTATGCCCTACTCACCGTCTAAGCAATTTCATCGACATTCTTTTGAAGCCACTTTGTACGTACATACCCAGTTTCATTCGGGATGACATCGACTTTTTATCCCATCTTCCCAAAACCACTGAAACAAATTCAATCCTACTGAGCTTCGATGTAGTAAGCCTATACACAAATATCCCACATGATTTAGGAATAACGGCGGTTGAATACTGGGTAAACAAACACAAAGAAGCAATTCCCAACAGGTACACGGTGACATTTATACTAGAATCAGTGAGACTTATCCTGGAAAATAATACGTTCTTCTTCAATGGTAAGAACTATATCCAAATTAAAGGCACGGCTATGGGGACGAGGTTTGCCCCCGTTTATGCGAATTCGGTGATGGGTTACTTGGAACAAAAACTCTACCAGGAAATAGAGGAAAGATATAACACCGAATTTAGGAAGCTTATAGAAAAAGCATGGAAGAGATACCTGGACGATTGCTTCATAATCTGGACCAAACCTCAAAGCATTGTGGAAGAATTTAACACCCTCCTGAACAACCTACACCCATCCATCCAATTTACAAAGGAGATGAACAGTAGCAAATTACCATTTCTAGATATAATGGTAATTAAAAAGAACACCGCCATTACCACAGATATATATTACAAACACACAGACACACACCAATACTTGAACTTTAAATCGTGCCACCCACCCCATACAAAACGCAACATACCATACTGCCTAGCCAGGAGAATATGTACTATTGTAGAGGATATAGAGACCAGAAATCAACGCCTGATGGAACTGAAAGAATTTCTGCTGAAGCAAAAATACCCATCACGACTCATAAAAAATGGTATTCAGCGGGCTTCGAAAATACCCATACAACAACTGAGGACACCGCAAAGAAAAGACAAACAGGAAAAGATCATTCCATTTATAGTGACACAAAATCCATGCCACCAGAACATCTTTAATATCGCCAAAGCGAACTTACCGATCCTTGCACAAAGTAAGGAATTGAGAAATATCATTACAGATCAAAATATAACTCTCAGTAAGAGACAACCTAAAAACTTGAAAAAGCTATTAACAAAGGCAAGGTTTGACCTCAGCAACAAAAATCAAACATTCACTGTATCCAAATGCAATGATAGCCGATGCGGCACATGCCGATCAATCCACACCGGCCCATATATGAACACAAAAACAGTTGAAATTGACTACTTAATTTTTATTTACTGAGTTCTCCCTTCCATAATATACAAATAATAATTCTTATTTAAGTAACTTCAAATATGGTTACTTCTAAAAAAAAATAGTAATATGTTGATATCCATTATTATAGCCTAATTCTATATCAATGGTGTATTATATGTTATAGTATTTGTAGCTCTAAATTTAACTTCATTAGTACGGAATTCTCCCTACGATAAATTAGATCAAGATATTTTTTTGTTAGGTTTCTATTCATATTTATTACGCACAGAATTCTCCCTCCGATAAACAATAAAGAACATGTTTTGTTAGTTACTTTAAACAATCTTTTTTATATCAATAATTTTAAATAAGTAGAAGAGTTATTATATATATAAAATATAAGTATCATTTATATCTTTTACACGTGTCATTACAGTTTCTAGATTAAGTAAAACATAAATAAATTATTGGATTATCAATTAGATCTCTTAATTTAATTTATTGTTTGTAATTTGATTTATACTCATATTTATGTGGTATTCAACTGGCGTGCCAGTGAACTGGATATTTTACACATCCCTTTGGAGGAATTTTTGACCTTGGTTTGTTACTTTATACATACATACACACACACATATATATACATATATATACATATATATATATATATATATATATATATATATATATATATATATATATATATATATATATATATGTATATATATATATATATATATATATATATATATATATATATAAAGGGCATTAACTGTGTATTAATACCTCACGCTATCGAGGGACTAAATAAGTCAAAAAACTACCAAAAATAAGTAACATATTTACCGAAAGCGAGGGAATGCAACTTTTCAAATTTTATCTCTTAAAAACATTTAACTCAACGGTAGACCACTGGTTTCTCAATCAAATACAGAAAAAACTGTGAAGTAACCTGTACTGATGAACAAAAGAATACAGGTTACTTCACAGTTTTTTCTGTATTTGATTGAGAAACCAGTGGTCTACCGTTGAGTTAAATGTTTTTAAGAGATAAAATTTGAAAAGTTGCATTCCCTCGCTTTCGGTAAATATGTTACTTATTTTTGGTAGTTTATTTACTTATTTAGTCCCTCGATAGCGTGAGGTATTAATACACAGTTAATGCCCTTTTTATATATATTTAAATATATCTATGGATAAACGATGAATCTTTTCATTACGAAATTTTTCGTTATTTTTTCATTATGAGGTTTTTTCACGCTGACTACTTGATAAATTCTTATAAAGAATTTATCCTATATTATATTATATATATATATATATATATATATATATATATATATATACATATATGTACAATTATATATATATACACATATATATACATATATGTATTCATATATATACATAGATATACATATATATGTATATACATGTATAACTACACACACACACACACACACACGTGCTATCATTACACACGCACACACACATACCTCCTTCTCTTGCACTCTCCTGTCTTTTAAAAGAAAATTTCCTCCACCCTTTCCCTTCCAGTCATTCCAATATGTGACCGCGTGTGCATCGTTGGTGATTTTCTTTCTTTTCTTTCCTTTCCTGAGCGTCCAATAACACTGTACTTATTCCACGTCCTCGCGTTGTTTTTTCATGTTTTTTTTTCGTGTTTTTCTTGCTTGTTCATGTTGAAATTGACTATATACCGCATGCTCACACGGACCCCGGCCTTTTGACTGATCTTGGAGATACCAATTCCTGGATATACCAGTTCCTTTGGAGTTACCAGTTTCTGTTCATTCGGATTACGCCACTCCACTCATGATTGGATATTATCATAATTCATCCGTGACTCTTCCACTTTTTCTCGTCTCCGTCTACCTTTCTTCTTTCCACTTCTACTTTTCTCTTTTTGTCGCCAACTAAAACACCTACACCGACACTCACACCCTCTCCCCATGCCTGACCTCCACTCCTTCCTCCAACACCTTCAATACCTTCTTTGCCGTTTTCTTGCCTTTTCCCCCACTTAATGCTTGCAACCCGCAAAAAAGACTCTCTCACTTGATTGTTAAAAAACTCGCCACTCTAGTCATCTCTCTTTTCTTAGCCGTTGCCTCCACTATCACGTGACACCCCGTGGCTTCCTCTTGAAGTTCCACGCCACCCCCCTATTCCTCCTCCTCATCGAGCCCATCCTCGCCCGCATTTCCCGCCTCCTCATCCGTACCACCATCCGTTCCACCCGCTTCCTCCTTCATTCTCTTGACCACAAACTTCCCCAAGCTTACCTCCTCCTCTCCTCCCTCTGCCCTCCACCCTTCACCCAAACCATTCTCCGCTTCATTCTTAATCTCAACCACCAACTCCACAATTTCCTCACACAAAAAAAACAAAAACCTCCACCGCCTCCTCAGCTCTTCACCTCCTTCCCTTCCCACACCCCAACACCCTCCCCTTCTGCTCCCACAACCCTTCTCAACCTCGCATCTACCACGCCCAACTCCCCTGCACCCTCCATAGACCCACACACACCCGACCCCAACCTTCTCACCCCTATCCCATCCCCATACAACCATTCTCAGCCTCCTCCCTACCCCTCTACACCCACTCTTCCTGACCCCACTCACCCTACCATTGTGCTCCCACGCACTGTTGTCACTATACCACCCAACCTCCCCCTCATCGCTGCCGAGAGCTCACTCCTCAGTAGAGGACTCCGCTTCACGCCTCTCACGCCCAACTGCGACGAATTCGAGACCCCCACCGCTGTCCGCCAGTTCCTGCGCTGCATCAAACTATGCGCGTTTTTTCACACGTCTACACAACGTCACGACAATTGGGATCGCTTTTCGGAGCTGGGGCGCCGCCCATCCAACTGGACACCGCCTCCAGGCCAATTTAGTAGTCTAGATTTGTTCGTGCACGACTGCAATGCGTTGGTCGACCGATTCAATTAAAAAAAAAGATTCCTCCGAGACAACCTCACCCGTGCTGAATCGATTGTCCTTCGCGAACTCCGACACCACGACGACATCGTCATCAAACCGACAGACAAAGGTGGAGCAGTGGTGGTGTGGCGCGCGGACCTATACAGAGAGAAAGCGCTCAGCCAACTTCAAAATCCCCTCTTCTATTGCCTCCTCCCCTCCGACCCCACCCCGCCTACCAACAGCGAGTGTCTTCCACCATCCATGAACTTATCTCCTCTTCTGCCCCCTCCCCATTGCCATCAACCTCATCGTCCGAACACCCCATACCTCCACCATCTATTTCCTTCCCAAAATACATAAACCCGACAACCCTGGCCGCCCTATCGTTTCTGACTGTAATTGCCCCACCGAATTCATTTCCAAATACCTTGACCGCATCCTGTCCCCTTTAGTTGCTTCCCTCTCATCCCACAAACACGACACTAACCATGCCCTTCGCCTCTTCAATTCCTTTTCCTTCCCTCCCGGCCCCTCACACCTCCTCTTCACCTTGGACATCAAATCCCTATACACGGTGATTCCCTACAACGACGGTCTCTTGGCCCTCCAATACTTCCTCGACCGTCATCCTCCTTTGCCTGGCAGAGCTCGTCCTCACGTTCAACTGCTTTACATTCGCTGGGGAAACCTAACTGTTGGGATCGCGATGGGAACGAGAATGGGCCCCAATTTCGCCAACCTCTTTGTTGGCCACATTGAGGCCCAAGCATTCTCCTAATTCTCCGGGCCGACCCCAGAGCTATACGGTCGCTACATAGACGACTGTATAGGGGCCACCTCCCTCTCCCGTGAACAACTCTGCCACGTCATCTCTTTCTTCTCAACTTCTACCCTTCTCTCCAATTCACTTCTACTATCTCTAACACCTCTGTTAACTTCCTGGATATCTCTCTTACCACTGACCACCCCTCCCACTCTCTCACCACCTCCGCCTTCTTCAAACCCACAGATTCCCACCTCTACCTCTACCAACTTCTCCTCCTCCCATCCTTTCCACACCAAACGAGCCATCCCCTACTCCCAGTTCCTCCGTCTCCGACGCTTGTGCAGGCGGGACCAAGATTTTGACACCCAGTCCCAATATCTTGCCCGCCTGTTCAGGCATCGAGAATACTCCTCATCCCTTGTCCAAAATGCCCTTGCCCGCGCTCGTCGAATCGATCGCACCACCACCCTTTCTCCTTCCCCTCACCGACCCCTTACCGCACCCCCTTTCCCCTCCTTTTCCACCCCTCCACTCTACCCCTTCGTCGAAGGATCCTACGGGCCTTCCGTTGTCTCCATCTCCATCCCACAACCCGCCCCATTTTCCCCAACCCACCCTTGTTCTTTAAACGCGCCCGGAACCTACGCGATCTTCTCCTCTTCCCCACCCCCAGCCCCACCCGGATCCTTCCCGTGCTCCATATCCCGCTGCAACACCTGCTCCTTCATCACCAACATTACTTCTCTTAGTGGTCCTAACCAGCAAACACTTCATATAAGAAATTCCTTCTCTTGCACCTCTTCTAAGCTCATATACTGCATCAGATGCAACATCTGTGATAATCTATATGTAGGTCAGACGGGCTGTCGACTGGCCGACCGGTTCACCGAACAGCTAAGGGATGTTCGACTACGATCGAACACCCCCGTCCCCCATCACTTCCGTTTAACCAACCACTCCCCCTCTAATATCTCCGTCTTTGGCCTCGCAACAAAATGTACACATAACCCGACACACATTTCCACGTTCACACACATATACACACGCACGCACGCACATACACACATGTACACAGGCAAATACACACACACATACACACGCACATACATATACGCACACACATATACACACGTACATACACATACATACACACACTAGTACATGCACGCACATATACCTCCAACACACACAATGCACATACAGACACGCACAAAATTACACACACATGAGCAAAAAGAACACACACGCACATACACGCACATACTCACAGGTGTAAACGGATGCCCGCACATACAGGTACGCACATATACGCCTACACAAACCTCATACACAACCCATGCACACACGCATACACAAACTCACATGCACACATATACATACACACAATATATACATACACGCACACACACACACCCGCACGCACACATGCATATGAACACAAACATACCTAACACTCACAACCCCACGCATACACGTATACACACCCGCATACGCACACACATACATACACATACACGCACATACAACTACAGGCACATACACATACACACACACATACACACACACATGCACATGCATACACGTGCAAAATCGCACTTATACCCCCTACACAACCCCTCGTTCACACACACATGCACAAGCACACATACACACGCACACACATGCACACACACAAAATACACACGCACATACACTCACACGCACACATACATATACCCACGCACACACATACACGCACACGCAGATGAACCCACACATACCTCCCATACACACACAGCACACACTCATACATACACACGCACAATTATACATACATGTACACTCACACACACGCACATACAAGCACACACAAGCACACACACAGAGTAAAGTATAATTACTCCACAGATACAATCTCACGCGCGCACACACATACCCACATTTGCACACACATCCATACATACCCACACGTACACACACATACATACACACACGCACACTGGAAACAAAACACACGCTCACTACATATATATACGCACACACACATACTTCAAACTACCAGTACTTTTCTACTGACCATTCTCCTACGGACATGCGTAGGTAGACACGCAACAGGCAGCCTCTTCTAGCAAATTCTTACTATAAAGTCTTCTTATGACCTTAACGATATTATGTCCAACCACACACATACATAAATAGTCACAACTACACACACACACACACACACACACACATACATACACACACACACGTGCTATCATTACACACACAAACATACCTCCTCTTGCACTCTCCTGTCTTTGAAAAGAACTTTTTCTCTACCCTTTCCCTTCCAGTCATTTCAATATGTGACCGCGTGTGCATCGTTGGCGACTTTCTTTCTCTGTCTTCCCTTCTTTGGACTTTTCCTATATTTCTGACGAAGATCTCCGATCGAAACGTTAGATTCTCCTTCTTTTCTTTCCTTTCGTGAGCTTCCAATAACACTGTACTTATTCCAAGTCTTCGTGTTGTTTCTTCGTGTTTTTTTTTTCTTGCTTGTTCGTGTTGAAATTGACTATATATATATATATATATATATATATATATATATATATATATATATATACAGAATGTGTGTGTGTGTGTGTGTGTGTGTGTGTGTGTGTGTGTGTTATGTATGTATATGTATATATGTAAATGTATATGTATTTTTTCAATGTGTACAAATAACACGGAAAAATAAATAGTTACCAGAGTAGAAAAAATTTACAAATGATGTTACAGCCTACTTATAAAGCTACAAATTCCAGGGTATAGTGAAATATTTTTTTATGACAGATAAATTGACAAATGGAGTTAAACGCAGGCGTTATTCAAATATTTATACATCCGACATGTAAATTTGCAGTGTTAGGGACATAACCGTTCTTTAAGACCCTTTTTACGTTATAAAAGTAAATATAGGACTTTTAAAGATAATGACCTTAATAACAATGTATGTCCTAGTAAAACCGTTTCATTGATAGTTCCCTATGGTAAGCAGATCAAATCCAAACTTGTTTACCAGTTTCGTGAAGTTATCGATAAATAGATAAGAATTTTCCCCAAAATTCAAGACAACCGAATTAGTATAGGATTTTCAAACACCAAAAACATTTTACAAATCATCTCTTCGCATAGCAATAAGTTGTTAAATACAAATCCACTTAATGAAAATAATAACATTAATATTATTAACACTAACCATTCTGTGAACAATAACAACAACAATATTAATATTTCTGATATAAATTCGAATCGCATTCGTTTCCTTAGCAGTAATTTTAAGACTAGAAACTCTGTTTATCAATGTAAAATTACTTCCGGTTCTGATGTCCTTTTTTACATAGGTAGTTCTTTATCTCTGTTGTCCAAAAGAATATCTAACCATTACTCTACATTTAGACATATCAATAAACGCAACAATACTTGGCTTAGTAAATTAATTTGGTAAATTAATTAAGGAACATAATAAACAATTTGATTTGGAATGGAATATTCTATCTAGATTCTTTGCATACGATAAAGGTAAATCCTTTTGCCCATTCTGTAACGAAGAACAGTATCTCATCCTCCTCTCGGAGAATTCTCTTGCAAAAACGTTTCAAGAACGCGATTATCGTTGCAAACATTGGCAAAAACATATCTTTAGTTCCTATAAGTAATTTCTACCAATCTATATAATTCGACTTTATCTGTCTTCTTATATTTCATTTCCACTACATATATCTATTTACACGCCTTTAAGATCTATTTCCACTCATATATCGCATTATATATCTCCACTCTTAATCTTCTATCAATTTCTGTCTTTTTCTTCCTTCTCTTTCTCTAAATTACCCTTGACGTTAAATCTATTAACGGCTTTTAAAAAAAAATAACTTGCTAGCGTTCCCATCATCATATACGCAGTAATCATATTCGGTGAGAATGGCTTATTGATGCATTTTGTTTTTCTTTTTCCCTGATGAGATTACATTGTTTTACATCATTTTATTCCCTCAAGAATAATACCAATGTTTTCTTCGAAACTTATGTCGGAAGTATAAAGATTTGAATAACACCTGCGTTGAACTCCATTTCTTAATTATCTATGACAGGGGAGTGAAAAAGGGAGATAAATATCTGTGCGTGCGCGAGTGTCTGTGAGTGTGTGTGTGATAACAGAACGTGTGTGTGCGTATGTATGTATGTATGTATGTATGTGTGTGTGTGTGTGTGCATGGTTTGGTGGTTTATCTGTTAGTGTGTTTGTGTGTGTGTGTGTGTGTGTGTGTGTATGACGTAGTGGAAGGAATTAGTAGTAGGGATGGTTAGTGGACGCTTATAGACAGTGTTAGGTAGGAGGTCAACAGGTGGTTTTTTTGAGTATGTGTGTGTTCGTGTTTGTGTGGGGTTGTAGGTGTTGGGTGCGTGTACGTGTGT